>NC_063444.1:49737971-49862949 GCF_020379485.1 Brassica napus | reverse complement strand
TCATGAAAGAGTTTAGCATACATTAATACAAATGTAGAATATGGTAAAAATTTTAAAAAACATAAAGATTATAGGCTTCAGTATATAAGTATTTACCAAAAACTCAATATTTTTGTAGGGGTTAGCCCATAGATTTTGAGAAAATTTCAAAAAAATATGACAATATTGTTTAATGCCTAGTTGCATCCTGCACTAACATATGATGATGTTCAAAGAGGTTTGGAGCCTTTTTTCGTCTCCGTTTATCAAGAAAATAATAATTTTATAGTGGTTATTCCATCGATTTAGGGGGTATTATGAAGTTTTACTAAATTAATTGATAAAAACAATTGAACGATGCTCATTTACCATGAAAAATAGTTTAGAATACATTATACAAATGTAGAATATGGTAGAAATTTTAAAACAACACTAAAGATTATAGGCTTCAGTATATAAAGTATTTACCAAAAACTCAATATTTTTGTAGGGGTTAGCCCATAGATTTGAGAAAATTTCAAAAAATATGACAATATGTTTTAATGCCTAGTTGCATCCTGCACTAACATATGATGATGTTCAAAGAGGTTTGGAGCCTTTGTCGTCTCCGTTTATCAAGAAAATAATAATTTTATAGTGGTTATTCCATCGATTTAGGGAGTATTATGAAGTTTTACTAAATTATTGATAAAACAATTGAACGATGCTCATTTACCATGAAAAAGAGTTAGCATACATTAATACAAATGTAGAATATGGTAGAAATTTTAAAACAACACTAAGATTATAGGCTTCAGTATATAAAGTATTTACCAAAAACTCAATATTTTTGTAGGGTTAGCCCATAGATTTTGAGAAAATTTCAAAAAATATGACAATATTGTTTTAATGCCTAGTTGCATCCTGCACTAACATATGATGATGTTCAAAGAGGTTTGGAGCCTTTGTCTCTCCGTTTATCAAGAAAATAATAATTTTATAGTGGTTATTCCATCGATTTAGGGAGTATTATGAAGTTTTACTAAATTAATTGATAAAAACAATTGAACGATGCTCATTTACCATGAAAAAGAGTTTAGCATACATTAATACAAATGTAGAATATGGTAGAAATTTTAAAACAACACTAAAGATTATAGGCTTCATATATAAATATTTACCAAAAACTCAATATTTTTGTAGGGGTTAGTTAGCACATAGATTTTGAGAAAATTTCAAAAATATGACAATATTGTTTTAATGCCTAGTTGCATCCTGCACTAACATATGATGATGTTCAAAGAGGTTTGGAGCCTTTGTGCTCTCCGTTTATCAAGAAAATAATAATTTATAGTGGTTATTCCATCGATTTAGGGGTATTATGAAGTTTTACTAAATTAATTGATAAAAACAATTGAACGATGCTCATTTACCATGAAAAAGAGTTTAGCATACATTAATACAAATGTAGAATATGGTAGAAATTTTAAAACAACACTAAAGATTATAGGCTTCAGTATATAAAGTATTTACCAAAAACTCAATATTTTTGTAGGGGTTTAGCCCATAGATTTTGAGAAAATTTCAAAAATATATGAAATTGTTTTAATGCCTAGTTGCATCCTGCACTAACATATGATGATGTTCAAAGAGGTTTGGAGCCTTTGTCGTCTCCGTTTATCAAGAAAATAATAATTTTATAGTGGTTATTCCATCGATTTAGGGGATATATGAAGTTTTACTAAATTATTGATAAAAACAATTGAACGATGCTCATTTACCATGAAAAAGAGTTTAGCATACATTAATACAAATGTAGAATATGGTAGAAATTTTAAAACAACACTAAAGATTATAGGCTTCAGTATATAAAGTATTTACCAAAAACTCAATATTTTTGTAGGGGTTAGCCCATAGATTTTGAGAAAATTTCAAAAAATATGACAATATTGTTTTAATGCCTAGTTGCATCCTGCACTAACATATGATGATGTTCAAAGAGGTTTGGAGCCTTTGTGCTCTCCGTTTATCAAGAAAATAATAATTTATAGTGGTTATTCCATCGATTTAGGGGTATTATGAAGTTTTACTAAATTAATTGATAAAAACAATTGAAAGATGCTCATTTACCATGAATAAAGAGTTTAGCATACATTAATACAAATGTAGAATATGGTAGAAATTTTAAAACAACACTAAAGATTATAGGCTTCAGTATATAAAGTATTTACCAAAAACTCAATATTTTTGTAGGGGTTAGCCCATAGATTTTGAGAAAATTTCAAAAATATGACAATATTGTTTTAATGCCTAGTTGCATCCTGCACTAACATATGATGATGTTCAAAAGGTTTGGAGCCTTTGTCGTCTCCGTTTATCAAGAAAAATAATTTATAGTGGTTATTCATCGATTGTATAGGATGTATATATGAAGTTTTATAATAATTATAATTGATAAAAACATTGAACGATGCTCATTTACCCAAAAAAAGAGTTTAGCATACATTAATACAAATGTGTAGAATATGGTAGAAATTTTAAAACAACACTAAAGATTATAGGCTTCAGTATATAAAGTATTTACCAAAAACTCAATATTTTTGTAGGGGTTAGCCCATAGATTTTGAGAAAATTTCAAAAAATATGACAATATTGTTTTAATGCCTAGTTGCATCCTGCACTAACATATGATGATGTTCAAAGAGGTTTGGAGCCTTTGTCTCTCCGTTTATCAAGAAAATAATAATTTTATAGTGGTTATTCCATCGATTTAGGGAGTATTATGAAGTTTTACTAAATTAATGATAAAAAAATTGAACGATGCTCATTTACCATGAAAAAGAGTTTAGCATACATTAATACAAATGTAGAATATGTAGAAATTTTAAAACAACACTAAAGATTATAGGCTTCAGTATATAAAGTATTTACCAAAAACTCATTTTTGTAGGGGTTAGCCCATAGATTTTGAGAAAATTTCAAAAAATATGACAATATTGTTTTAATGCCTAGTTGCATCCTGCACTAACATATGATGATGTTCAAAGAGGTTTGGAGCCTTTGTGTCTCCGTTTATCAAGAAAATAATAATTTATAGTGGTTATTCCATCGATTTAGGGAGTATTATGAAGTTTTACTAAATTAATTGATAAAAACAATTGAACGATGCTCATTTACCATGAAAAAGAGTTTAGCATACATTAATACAAATGTAGAATATGGTAGAAATTTAAAACAACACTAAAGATTATAGGCTTCAGTATATAAAGTATTTACCAAAACTCAATATTTTGTAGGGGTTAGCCCATAGATTTTGAGAAAATTTCAAAAAATATGACAATATTGTTTTAATGCCTAGTTGCATCCTGCACTAACATATGATGATGTTCAAAGAGGTTTGGAGCCTTTGTGCTCTCCGTTTATCAAGAAAATAATAATTTTATAGTGGTTATTCCATCGATTTAGGGAGTATTATGAAGTTTTACTAAATTAATTGATAAAAACAATTGAACGATGCTCATTTACCATGAAAAAGAGTTTAGCATACATTAATACAAATGTAGAATATGGTAGAAATTTTAAAACAACACTAAAGATTATAGGCTTCAGTATATAAAGTATTTACCAAAAACTCAATATTTTTGTAGGGGTTAGCCCATAGATTTTGAGAAAATTTCAAAAATATGACAATATTGTTTTAATGCCTAGTTGCATCCTGCACTAACATATGATGATGTTCAAAGAGGTTTGGAGCCTTTGTGCTCTCCGTTTATCAAGAAAATAATAATTTTATAGTGGTTATTCCATCGATTTAGGGAGTATTATGAAGTTTTACTAAATTAATTGATAAAAACAATTGAACGATGCTCATTTACCATGAAAAAGAGTTTAGCATACATTAATACAAATGTAGAATATGGTAGAAATTTTAAAACAACACTAAAGATTATAGGCTTCAGTATATAAAGTATTTACCAAAAACTCAATATTTTGTAGGGGTTAGCCCATAGATTTTGAGAAAATTTCAAAAATATGACAATATTGTTTTAATGCCTAGTTGCATCCTGCACTAACATATGATGATGTTCAAAGAGGTTTGGAGCCTTTGTCGTCTCCGTTTATCAAGAAAATAATAATTTTATAGTGGTTATTCCATCGATTTAGGGAGTATTATGAAGTTTTACTAAATTAATTGATAAAAACAATTGAACGATGCTCATTTACCATGAAAAAGAGTTTAGCATACATTAATACAAATGTAGAATATGGTATAAAATTTTAAAACAACACTAAAGATTATAGGCTTCAGTATATAAAGTATTTACCAAAAACTCAATATTTTTGTAGGGGTTAGCCCATAGATTTTGAGAAAATTTCAAAAAATATGACAATATTGTTTTAATGCCTAGTTGCATCCTGCACTAACATATGATGATGTTCAAAGAGGTTTGGAGCCTTTGTGCTCTCGTTTATCAAGAAAATAATAATTTTATAGTGGTTATTCCATCGATTTAGGGAGTATATGAAGTTTTACTAAATTAATTGATAAAAACAATTGAACGATGCTCATTTACCATGAAAAAGAATTTAGCATGAAAAAGAGTTTAGCATACATTAATACAAATGTAGAATATGGTAGAAATTTTAAAACAACACTAAAGATTATAGGCTTCAGTATATAAAGTATTTACCAAAAACTCAATATTTTGTAGGGGTTAGCCCATAGATTTTGAGAAAATTTCAAAAAAATGACAATATTGTTTTAATGCCTAGTTGCATCCTGCACTAACATATGATGATGTTCAAAGAGGTTTGGAGCCTTTGTGTCTCCGTTTATCAAGAAAATAATAATTTTATAGTTATTCCATCGATTTAGGGAGTATTATGAAGTTTTACTAAATTATTGATAAAAACAATTGAACGATGCTCATTTACCATGAAAAAGAGTTTAGCATACATTAATACAAATGTAGAATATGGTAGAAATTTTAAAACAACACTAAAGATTATAGGCTTCAGTATATAAAGTATTTACCAAAAACTCAATTTTTGTAGGGGTTAGCCCATAGATTTTGAGAAAATTTCAAAAAATATGACAATATTGTTTTAATGCCTAGTTGCATCCTGCACTAACATATGATGATGTTCAAAGAGGTTTGGAGCCTTTGTCGTCTCCGTTTATCAAGAAAATAATAATTTTATAGTGGTTATTCCATCGATTTAGGGAGTATTATGAAGTTTTACTAAATTAATTGATAAAAACAATTGAACGATGCTCATTTACCATGAAAAAAAGAGTTTAGCATACATTAATACAAATGTAGAATATGGTAGAAATTTTAAAACAACACTAAAGATTATAGGCTTCAGTATATAAAGTATTTACCAAAAACTCAATATTTTTGTAGGGGTTAGTTAGCCATAGATTTTGAGAAAATTTCAAAAAATATGACAATATTGTTTTAATGCCTAGTTGCATCCTGCACTAACATATGATGATGTTCAAAGAGGTTTGGAGCCTTTGTGCTCTCCGTTTATCAAGAAAATAATAATTTTATAGTGGTTATTCCATCGATTTAGGGAGGGTATTATGAAGTTTTACTAAATTATTGATAAAAACAATTGAACGATGCTCATTTACCATGAAAAAGAGTTTAGCATACATTAATACAAATGTAGAATATGGTAGAAATTTTAAAACAACACTAAAGATTATAGGCTTCAGTATATAAAGTATTTACCAAAAACTCAATATTTTTGTAGGGGTTAGCCCATAGATTTTGAGAAAATTTCAAAAAATATGACAATATTGTTTTAATGCCTAGTTGCATCCTGCACTAACATATGATGATGTTCAAAGAGGTTTGGAGCCTTTGTCGTCTCCGTTTATCAAGAAAATAATAATTTTATAGTGGTTATTCCATCGATTTAGGGAGTATTATGAAGTTTTACTAAATTAATTGATAAAAACAATTGAACGATGCTCATTTACCATGAAAAAGAGTTTAGCATACATTAATACAAATGTAGAATATGGTAGAAATTTTAAAACAACACTAAAGATTATAGGCTTCAGTATATAAAGTATTTACCAAAAACTCAATATTTTTGTAGGGGTTAGCCCATAGATTTTGAGAAAATTTCAAAAAATATGACAATATTGTTTTAATGCCTAGTTGCATCCTGCACTAACATATGATGATGTTCAAAGAGGTTTGGAGCCTTTGTCGTCCGTTTATCAAGAAAAAATAATTTTATAGTGGTTATTCCATCGATTTAGGGAGTATTATGAAGTTTTATTAAATTAATTGATAAAACAATTGAACGATGCTCATTTACCATGAAAAATAGCTTAGCATACATTAATACAAATGTAGAATATGGTAGAAATTTCAAAACAACACTAACGATTATTGGCTTCAGTATATAAAGTATTTACCAAAAACTCAATATTTTGTAGGGTTAGCCCATAGATTTTGAGAAAATTTCAAAAAATATGACAATATTGTTTTAATGCCTAGTTGCATCCTGCACTAACATATGATGATGTTCAAAGAGGTTTGGAGCCTTTGTGCTCTCCGTTTATCAAGAAAATAATAATTTTATAGTGGTTATTCCATCGATTTAGGGAGTATTATGAAGTTTTACTAAATTATTGATAAAAACAATGAACGATGCTCATTTACCATGAAAAGAGTTTAGCATACATTAATACAAATGTAGAATATGGTAGAAATTTAAAACAACACTAAAGATTATAGGCTTCAGTATATAAAGTATTTACCAAAAACTCAATATTTTTGTAGGGGTTAGCCCATAGATTTTGAGAAAATTTCAAAAAATATGACAATATTGTTTTAATGCCTAGTTGCATCCTGCACTAACATATGATGATGTTCAAAGAGGTTTGGAGCCTTTGTGCTCTCCGTTTATCAAGAAAATAATAATTTTATAGTGGTTATTCCATCGATTTAGGGAGTATTATGAAGTTTTATTAAATTATTGATAAAAACAATTGAACGATGCTCATTTACCATGAAAAAGAGTTTAGCATACATTAATACAAATGTAGAATATGGTAGAAATTTTAAAACAACACTAAAGATTATAGGCTTCAGTATATAAAGTATTTACCAAAAACTCAATATTTTGTAGGGGTTAGCCCATAGATTTTGAGAAAATTTCAAAAAATATGACAATATTGTTTTAATGCCTAGTTGCATCCTGCACTAACATATGATGATGTTCAAAGAGGTTTGGAGCCTTTGTGCTCTCCGTTTATCAAGAAAATAATAAATTTATAGTGTTATTCCATCGATTTAGGGAGTATTATGAAGTTTTATAAATTATTTGATAAAAACAATTGAAAGATGCTCATTTACATGAAAAGAGTTTAGCATACATTAATACAAATGTAGAATATGGTAGAAATTTTAAAACAACACTAAAGATTATAGGCTTCAGTATATAAAGTATTTACCAAAAACTCAATATTTTTGTAGGGTTATAGGCCCATAGATTTTGAGAAAATTTCAAAAAATATGACAATATTGTTTTAATGCCTAGTTGCATCCTGCACTAACATATGATGATGTTCAAAGAGGTTTGGAGCCTTTGTGCTCTCCGTTTATCAAGAAAATAATAATTTTATAGTGGTTATTCCATCGATTTAGGGAGTATTATGAAGTTTTACTAAATTATTTGATAAAAACAATTGAACGATGCTCATTTACCATGAAAAAGAGTTTAGCATACATTAATACAAATGTAGAATATGGTAGAAATTTTAAAACAACACTAAAGATTATAGGCTTCAGTATATAAAGTATTTACCAAAAACTCAATATTTTTGTAGGGGTTAGCCCATAGATTTTGAGAAAATTTCAAAAAATATGACAATATTGTTTTAATGCCTAGTTGCATCCTGCACTAACATATGATGATGTTCAAAGAGGTTTGGAGCCTTTGTCGTCTCCGTTTATCAAGAAAATAATAATTTTATAGTGGTTATTCCATCGATTTAGGGAGTATTATGAAGTTTTACTAAATTATTGATAAAAACAATTGAACGATGCTCATTTACCATGAAAAAGAGTTTAGCATACATTAATACAAATGGAGAATATGGTAGAAATTTTAAAACAACACTAAAGATCATTGGCTTCAGTATATAAAGTATTTACCAAAAACTCAATATTTTTGTAGGGGTTAGCCCATAGATTTTGAGAAAATTTCAAAAAATATGACAATATTGTTTTAATGCCTAGTTGCATCCTGCACTAACATATGATGATGTTCAAAGAGGTTTGGAGCCTTTGTCGTCTCCGTTTATCAAGAAAATAATAATTTTATAGTGGTTATTCCATCGATTTAGGGAGTATTATGAAGTTTTACTAAATTATTTGATAAAAACAATTGAACGATGCTCATTTACCATGAAAAGAGTTTAGCATACATTAATACAAATGTAGAATATGGTAGAAATTTTAAAACAACACTAAAGATTATAGGCTTCAGTATATAAAGTATTTACCAAAAACTCAATATTTTTGTAGGGGTTAGCCCATAGATTTTGAGAAAATTTCAAAAAATATGACAATATTGTTTTAATGCCTAGTTGCATCCTGCACTAACATATGATGATGTTCAAAGAGGTTTGGAGCCTTTGTCGTCTCCGTTTATCAAGAAAATAATAATTTTATAGTGGTTATTCCATCGATTTAGGGAGTAATATGAAGTTTTATTAAATTATTTGATAAAAACAATTGAACGATGCTCATTTACCATGAAAAAGAGTTTAGCATACATTAATACAAATGTAGAATATGGTAGAAATTTTAAAACAACACTAAAGATTATAGGCTTCAGTATATAAAGTATTTACCAAAAACTCAATATTTTTGTAGGGGTTAGCCCATAGATTTTGAGAAAATTTCAAAAAATATGACAATATTGTTTTAATGCCTAGTTGCATCCTGCACTAACATATGATGATGTTCAAAGAGGTTTGGAGCCTTTGTCGTCTCCGTTTATCAAGAAAATAATAATTTATAGTGGTTATTCCATCGATTTAGGGAGTATTATGAAGTTTTATTAAATTAATTGATAAAAACAATTGAAAGATGCTCATTTACCATGAAAAAGAGTTTAGCATACATTAATACAAATGTAGAATATGGTAGAAATTTTAAAACAACACTAAAGATTATAGGCTTCAGTATATAAAGTATTTACCAAAAACTCAAATTTTTGTAGGGGTTAGCCCATAGATTTTGAGAAAATTTCAAAAAATATGACAATATTGTTTTAATGCCTAGTTGCATCCTGCACTAACATATGATGATGTTCAAAGAGGTTTGGAGCCTTTGTCGTCTCCGTTTATCAAGAAAAAATAATAATTTATAGTGGTTATTCCATCGATTTAGGGAGTATTATGAAGTTTTATTAAATTATTTGATAAAAACAATTGAACGATGCTCATTTACCATGAAAAAGAGTTTAGCATACATTAATACAAATGTAGAATATGGTAGAAATTTTAAAACAACACTAAAGATTATAGGCTTCAGTATATAAAGTATTTACCAAAAACTCAATATTTTTGTAGGGGTTAGCCATAGATTTTGAGAAAATTTCAAAAAATATGACAATATTGTTTTAATGCCTAGTTGCATCCTGCACTAACATATGATGATGTTCAAAGAGGTTTGGAGCCTTTGTCGTCTCCGTTTATCAAGAAAATAATAATTTTATAGTGGTTATTCCATCGATTTAGGGAGTATTATGAAGTTTTATTAAATTATTTGATAAAAACAATTGAAAGATGCTCATTTACCATGAAAAAGAGTTTAGCATACATTAATACAAATGTAGAATATGGTAGAAATTTTAAAACAACACTAAAGATTATAGGCTTCAGTATATAAAGTATTTACCAAAAACTCAATATTTTTGTAGGGGTTAGCCATAGATTTTGAGAAAATTTCAAAAAATATGACAATATTGTTTTAATGCCTAGTTGCATCCTGCACTAACATATGATGATGTTCAAAGAGGTTTGGAGCCTTTGTCGTCTCCGTTTATCAAGAAAATAATAACTTTATAGTGGTTATTGCATCGATTTAGGGAGTATTATGAAATTTTATTAAATTATTTGATAAAAACAATTGAACGATGCTCATTTACCATGAAAAAGAGTTTAGCATACATTAATACAAATGTAGAATATGGTAGAAATTTTAAAACAACACTAAAGATTATAGGCTTCAGTATATAAAGTATTTACCAAAAACTCAATATTTTTAGGGGTTAGCCCATAGATTTTGAGAAAATTTCAAAAAATATGACAATATTGTTTTAATGCCTAGTTGCATCCTGCACTAACATATGATGATGTTCAAAGAGGTTTGGAGCCTTTGTCGTCTCCGTTTATCAAGAAAATAATAATTTTATAGTGGTTATTCCATCGATTTAGGGAGTATTATGAAGTTTTATAAATTATTTGATAAAAACAATTGAAAATGCTCATTTACCATGAAAAAGAGTTTAGCATACATTAATACAAATGTAGAATATGGTAGAAATTTAAAACAACACTAAAGATTATAGGCTTCAGTATATAAAGTATTTACCAAAAACTCAATATTTTTGTAGGGGTTAGCCCATAGATTTTGAGAAAATTTCAAAAAATATGACAATATTGTTTTAATGCCTAGTTGCATCCTGCACTAACATATGATGATGTTCAAAGAGGTTTGGAGCCTTTGTCGTCTCCGTTTATCAAGAAAATAATAATTTTATAGTGGTTATTCCATCGATTTAGGGAGTATTATGAAGTTTTATTAAATTATTTGATAAAAACAATTGAAAGATGCTCATTTACCATGAAAAAGAGTTTAGCATACATTAATACAAATGTAGAATATGGTAGAAATTTTAAAACAACACTAAAGATTATAGGCTTCAGTATATAAAGTATTTACCAAAAACTCAATATTTTTGTAGGGGTTAGCCCATAGATTTTGAGAAAATTTCAAAAAATATGACAATATTGTTTTAATGCCTAGTTGCATCCTGCACTAACATATGATGATGTTCAAAGAGGTTTGGAGCCTTTGTCGTCTCCGTTTATCAAGAAAATAATAATTTTATAGTGGTTATTCCATCGATTTAGGGGAGTATTATGAAGTTTTATAAATTATTTGATAAAAACAATTGAACGATGCTCATTTACCATGAAAAAGAGTTTAGCATACATTAATACAAATGTAGAATATGGTAGAAATTTTAAAACAACACTAAAGATTATAGGCTTCAGTATATAAAGTATTTACCAAAAACTCAATATTTTGTAGGGGTTAGCCCATAGATTTTTAGAAAATTTCAAAAAATATGACAATATTGTTTTAATGCCTAGTTGCATCCTGCACTAACATATGATGATGTTCAAAGAGGTTTGGAGCCTTTGTCGTCTCCGTTTATCAAGAAAATAATAATTTTATAGTGGTTATTCCATCGATTTAGGGAGTATTATGAAGTTTTATTAAATTATTTGATAAAAACAATTGAAAGATGCTCATTTACCATGAAAAAGAGTTTAGCATACATTAATACAAATGTAGAATATGGTATAAATTTTAAAACAACACTAAAGATTATAGGCTTCAGTATATAAAGTATTTACCAAAAACTCAATATTTTTGTAGGGGTTAGCCCATAGATTTTGAGAAAATTTCAAAAAATATGACAATATTGTTTTAATGCCTAGTTGCATCCTGCACTAACATATGATGATGTTCAAAGAGGTTTGGAGCCTTTGTCGTCTCCGTTTATCAAGAAAATAATAATTTTATAGTGGTTATTCCATCGATTTAGGGAGTATTATGAAGTTTTATTAAATTATTTGATAAAAACAATTGAAAGATGCTCATTTACCATGAAAAAGAGTTTAGCATACATTAATACAAATGTAGAATATGGTAGAAATTTTAAAACAACACTAAAGATTATAGGCTTCAGTATATAAAGTATTTACCAAAAACTCAATATTTTTGTAGGGGTTAGCCCATAGATTTTGAGAAAATTTCAAAAAATATGACAATATTGTTTTAATGCCTAGTTGCATCCTGCACTAACATATGATGATGTTCAAAGAGGTTTGGAGCCTTTGTCGTCTCCGTTTATCAAGAAAATAATAATTTTATAGTGGTTATTCCATCGATTTAGGGAGTATTATGAAGTTTTATTAAATTATTTGATAAAAACAATTGAAAGATGCTCATTTACCATGAAAAAGAGTTTAGCATACATTAATACAAATGTAGAATATGGTAGAAATTTTAAAACAACACTAAAGATTATAGGCTTCAGTATATAAAGTATTTACCAAAAACTCAATATTTTGTAGGGGTTAGCCCATAGATTTTGAGAAAATTTCAAAAAATATGACAATATTGTTTTAATGCCTAGTTGCATCCTGCACTAACATATGATGATGTTCAAAGAGGTTTGGAGCCTTTGTCGTCTCCGTTTATCAAGAAAATAATAATTTTATAGTGGTTATTCCATCGATTTAGGGAGTATTATGAAGTTTTATTAAATTATTTGATAAAAACAATTGAAAGATGCTCATTTACCATGAAAAAGAGTTTAGCATACATTAATACAAATGTAGAATATGGTAGAAATTTTAAAACAACACTAAAGATTATAGGCTTCAGTATATAAAGTATTTACCAAAAACTCAATATTTTTGTAGGGGTTAGCCCATAGATTTTGAGAAAATTTCAAAAAATATGACAATATTGTTTTAATGCCTAGTTGCATCCTGCACTAACATATGATGATGTTCAAAGAGGTTTGGAGCCTTTGTCGTCTCCGTTTATCAAGAAAATAATAATTTTATAGTGGTTATTCCATCGATTTAGGGAGTATTATGAAGTTTTATTAAATTATTTGATAAAAACAATTGAAAGATGCTCATTTACCATGAAAAAGAGTTTAGCATACATTAATACAAATGTAGAATATGGTAGAAATTTTAAAACAACACTAAAGATTATAGGCTTCAGTATATAAAGTATTTACCAAAAACTCAATATTTTTGTAGGGGTTAGCCCATAGATTTTGAGAAAATTTCAAAAAATATGACAATATTGTTTTAATGCCTAGTTGCATCCTGCACTAACATATGATGATGTTCAAAGAGGTTTGGAGCCTTTGTCGTCTCCGTTTATCAAGAAAATAATAATTTTATAGTGGTTATTCCATCGATTTAGGGAGTATTATGAAGTTTTATTAAATTATTTGATAAAAACAATTGAAAGATGCTCATTTACCATGAAAAAGAGTTTAGCATACATTAATACAAATGTAGAATATGGTAGAAATTTTAAAACAACACTAAAGATTATAGGCTTCAGTATATAAAGTATTTACCAAAAACTCAATATTTTTGTAGGGGTTAGCCCATAGATTTTGAGAAAATTTCAAAAAATATGACAATATTGTTTTAATGCCTAGTTGCATCCTGCACTAACATATGATGATGTTCAAAGAGGTTTGGAGCCTTTGTCGTCTCCGTTTATCAAGAAAATAATAATTTATAGTGGTTATTCCATCGATTTAGGGAGTATTATGAAGTTTTATTAAATTATTTGATAAAAACAATTGAAAGATGCTCATTTACCATGAAAAAGAGTTTAGCATACATTAATACAAATGTAGAATATGGTAGAAATTTTAAAACAACACTAAAGATTATAGGCTTCAGTATATAAAGTATTTACCAAAAACTCAATATTTTTGTAGGGGTTAGCCCATAGATTTTGAGAAAATTTCAAAAAATATGACAATATTGTTTTAATGCCTAGTTGCATCCTGCACTAACATATGATGATGTTCAAAGAGGTTTGGAGCCTTTGTCGTCTCCGTTTATCAAGAAAATAATAATTTATAGTGGTTATTCCATCGATTTAGGGAGTATTATGAAGTTTTATTAAATTATTTGATAAAAACAATTGAAAGATGCTCATTTACCATGAAAAAGAGTTTAGCATACATTAATACAAATGTAGAATATGGTAGAAATTTTAAAACAACACTAAAGATTATAGGCTTCAGTATATAAAGTATTTACCAAAAACTCAATATTTTTGTAGGGGTTAGCCCATAGATTTTGAGAAAATTTCAAAAAATATGACAATATTGTTTTAATGCCTAGTTGCATCCTGCACTAACATATGATGATGTTCAAAGAGGTTTGGAGCCTTTGTCGTCTCCGTTTATCAAGAAAATAATAATTTTATAGTGGTTATTCCATCGATTTAGGGAGTATTATGAAGTTTTATTAAATTATTTGATAAAAACAATTGAAAGATGCTCATTTACCATGAAAAAGAGTTTAGCATACATTAATACAAATGTAGAATATGGTAGAAATTTTAAAACAACACTAAAGATTATAGGCTTCAGTATATAAAGTATTTACCAAAAACTCAATATTTTTGTAGGGGTTAGCCCATAGATTTTGAGAAAATTTCAAAAAATATGACAATATTGTTTTAATGCCTAGTTGCATCCTGCACTAACATATGATGATGTTCAAAGAGGTTTGGAGCCTTTGTCGTCTCCGTTTATCAAGAAAATAATAATTTTATAGTGGTTATTCCATCGATTTAGGGAGTATTATGAAGTTTTATTAAATTATTTGATAAAAACAATTGAAAGATGCTCATTTACCATGAAAAAGAGTTTAGCATACATTAATACAAATGTAGAATATGGTAGAAATTTTAAAACAACACTAAAGATTATAGGCTTCAGTATATAAAGTATTTACCAAAAACTCAATATTTTTGTAGGGGTTAGCCCATAGATTTTGAGAAAATTTCAAAAAATATGACAATATTGTTTTAATGCCTAGTTGCATCCTGCACTAACATATGATGATGTTCAAAGAGGTTTGGAGCCTTTGTCGTCTCCGTTTATCAAGAAAATAATAACTTTATAGTGGTTATTCCATCGATTTAGGGAGTATTATGAAGTTTTATTAAATTATTTGATAAAAACAATTGAAAGATGCTCATTTACCATGAAAAGAGTTTAGCATACATTAATACAAATGTAGAATATGGTAGAAATTTTAAAACAACACTAAAGATTATAGGCTTCAGTATATAAAGTATTTACCAAAAACTCAATATTTTTGTAGGGGTTAGCCCATAGATTTTGAGAAAATTTCAAAAAATATGACAATATTGTTTTAATGCCTAGTTGCATCCTGCACTAACATATGATGATGTTCAAAGAGGTTTGGAGCCTTTGTCGTCTCCGTTTATCAAGAAAATAATTTTATAGTGGTTATTCCATCGATTTAGGGAGTATTATGAAGTTTTATTAAATTATTTGATAAAAACAATTGAAAGATGCTCATTTACCATGAAAAAGAGTTTAGCATACATTAATACAAATGTAGAATATGGTATAAATTTTAAAACAACACTAAAGATTATAGGCTTCAGTATATAAAGTATTTACCAAAAACTCAATATTTTTGTAGGGGTTAGCCCATAGATTTTGAGAAAATTTCAAAAAATATGACAATATTGTTTTAATGCCTAGTTGCATCCTGCACTAACATATGATGATGTTCAAAGAGGTTTGGAGCCTTTGTCGTCTCCGTTTATCAAGAAAATAATAATTTTATAGTGGTTATTCATCGATTTAGGGAGTATTATGAAGTTTTATTAAATTATTTGATAAAAACAATTGAAAGATGCTCATTTACCATGAAAAATAGTTTAGCATACATTAATACAAATGTAGAATATGGTATAAATTTTAAAACAACACTTAAGATTATAGGCTTCAGTATATAAAGTATTTACCAAAAACTCAATATTTTTGTAGGGGTTAGCCCATAGATTTTGAGAAAATTTCAAAAAATATGACAATATTGTTTTAATGCCTAGTTGCATCCTGCACTAACATATGATGATGTTCAAAGAGGTTTGGAGCCTTTGTCGTCTCCGTTTATCAAGAAAATAATAATTTTATAGTGGTTATTCCATCGATTTAGGGAGTATTATGAAGTTTTATAAAATTATTTGATAAAAACAATTGAAAGATGCTCATTTACCATGAAAAATAGTTTAGCATACATTAATACAAATGTAGAATATGGTATAAATTTTAAAACAACACTTAAGATTATAGGCTTCAGTATATAAAGTATTTACCAAAAACTCAATATTTTTGTAGGGGTTAGCCCATAGATTTTGAGAAAATTTCAAAAAATATGACAATATTGTTTTAATGCCTAGTTGCATCCTGCACTAACATATGATGATGTTCAAAGAGGTTTGGAGCCTTTGTCGTCTCCGTTTATCAAGAAAATAATAACTTTATAGTGGTTATTCCATCGATTTAGGGAGTATTATGAAGTTTTATTAAATTATTTGATAAAAACAATTGAAAGATGCTCATTTACCATGAAAAAGAGTTTAGCATACATTAATACAAATGTAGAATATGGTAGAAATTTTAAAACAACACTAAAGATTATAGGCTTCAGTATATAAAGTATTTACCAAAAACTCAATATTTTTGTAGGGGTTAGCCCATAGATTTTGAGAAAATTTCAAAAAATATGACAATATTGTTTTAATGCCTAGTTGCATCCTGCACTAACATATGATGATGTTCAAAGAGGTTTGGAGCCTTTGTCGTCTCCGTTTATCAAGAAAATAATAACTTTATAGTGGTTATTCCATCGATTTAGGGAGTATTATGAAGTTTTATTAAATTATTTGATAAAAACAATTGAAAGATGCTCATTTACCATGAAAAAGAGTTTAGCATACATTAATACAAATGTAGAATATGGTATAAATTTTAAAACAACACTAAAGATTATAGGCTTCAGTATATAAAGTATTTACCAAAAACTCAATATTTTTGTAGGGGTTAGCCCATAGATTTTGAGAAAATTTCAAAAATATGACAATATTGTTTTAATGCCTAGTTGCATCCTGCACTAACATATGATGATGTTCAAAGAGGTTTGGAGCCTTTGTCGTCTCCGTTTATCAAGAAAATAATAATTTTATAGTGGTTATTCCATCGATTTAGGGAGTATTATGAAGTTTTATTAAATTATTTGATAAAAACAATTGAAAGATGCTCATTTACCATGAAAAATAGTTTAGCATACATTAATACAAATGTAGAATATGGTAGAAATTTTAAAACAACACTAAAGATTATAGGCTTCAGTATATAAAGTATTTACCAAAAACTCAATATTTTTGTAGGGGTTAGCCCATAGATTTTGAGAAAATTTCAAAAAATATGACAATATTGTTTTAATGCCTAGTTGCATCCTGCACTAACATATGATGATGTTCAAAGAGGTTTGGAGCCTTTGTCGTCTCCGTTTATCAAGAAAATAATAACTTTATAGTGGTTATTCCATCGATTTAGGGAGTATTATGAAGTTTTATAAATTATTTGATAAAAACAATTGAAAGATGCTCATTTACCATGAAAAATAGTTTAGCATACATTAATACAAATGTAGAATATGGTAGAAATTTTAAAACAACACTAAAGATTATAGGCTTCAGTATATAAAGTATTTACCAAAAACTCAATATTTTTGTAGGGGTTAGCCCATAGATTTTGAGAAAATTTCAAAAAATATGACAATATTGTTTTAATGCCTAGTTGCATCCTGCACTAACATATGATGATGTTCAAAGAGGTTTGGAGCCTTTGTCGTCTCCGTTTATCAAGAAAATAATAATTTTATAGTGGTTATTCCATCGATTTAGGGAGTATTATGAAGTTTTATTAAATTATTTGATAAAAACAATTGAAAGATGCTCATTTACCATGAAAAAGAGTTTAGCATACATTAATACAAATGTAGAATATGGTAGAAATTTTAAAACAACACTAAAGATTATAGGCTTCAGTATATAAAGTATTTACCAAAAACTCAATATTTTTGTAGGGGTTAGCCCATAGATTTTGAGAAAATTTCAAAAAATATGACAATATTGTTTTAATGCCTAGTTGCATCCTGCACTAACATATGATGATGTTCAAAGAGGTTTGGAGCCTTTGTCGTCTCCGTTTATCAAGAAAATAATAACTTTATAGTGGTTATTCCATCGATTTAGGGAGTATTATGAAGTTTTATTAAATTATTTGATAAAAACAATTGAAAGATGCTCATTTACCATGAAAAAGAGTTTAGCATACATTAATACAAATGTAGAATATGGTATAAATTTTAAAACAACACTAAAGATTATAGGCTTCAGTATATAAAGTATTTACCAAAAACTCAATATTTTTGTAGGGGTTAGCCCATAGATTTTGAGAAAATTTCAAAAAATATGACAATATTGTTTTAATGCCTAGTTGCATCCTGCACTAACATATGATGATGTTCAAAGAGGTTTGGAGCCTTTGTCGTCTCCGTTTATCAAGAAAATAATAATTTTATAGTGGTTATTCCATCGATTTAGGGAGTATTATGAAGTTTTATTAAATTATTTGATAAAAACAATTGAAAGATGCTCATTTACCATGAAAAAGAGTTTAGCATACATTAATACAAATGTAGAATATGGTAGAAATTTTAAAACAACACTAAAGATTATAGGCTTCAGTATATAAAGTATTTACCAAAAACTCAATATTTTTGTAGGGGTTAGCCCATAGATTTTGAGAAAATTTCAAAAAATATGACAATATTGTTTTAATGCCTAGTTGCATCCTGCACTAACATATGATGATGTTCAAAGAGGTTTGGAGCCTTGTCGTCTCCGTTTATCAAGAAAATAATAATTTTATAGTGGTTATTCCATCGATTTAGGGAGTATTATGAAGTTTTATTAAATTATTTGATAAAAACAATTGAAAGATGCTCATTTACCATGAAAAATAGTTTAGCATACATTAATACAAATGTAGAATATGGTAGAAATTTTAAAACAACACTAAAGATTATAGGCTTCAGTATATAAAGTATTTACCAAAAACTCAATATTTTTGTAGGGGTTAGCCCATAGATTTTGAGAAAATTTCAAAAAATATGACAATATTGTTTTAATGCCTAGTTGCATCCTGCACTAACATATGATGATGTTCAAAGAGGTTTGGAGCCTTGTCGTCTCCGTTTATCAAGAAAATAATAATTTTATAGTGGTTATTCCATCGATTTAGGGAGTATTATGAAGTTTTATTAAATTATTTGATAAAAACAATTGAAAGATGCTCATTTACCATGAAAAAGAGTTTAGCATACATTAATACAAATGTAGAATATGGTATAAATTTTAAAACAACACTAAAGATTATAGGCTTCAGTATATAAAGTATTTACCAAAAACTCAATATTTTTGTAGGGGTTAGCCCATAGATTTTGAGAAAATTTCAAAAAATATGACAATATTGTTTTAATGCCTAGTTGCATCCTGCACTAACATATGATGATGTTCAAAGAGGTTTGGAGCCTTTGTCGTCTCCGTTTATCAAGAAAATAATAATTTTATAGTGGTTATTCCATCGATTTAGGGAGTATTATGAAGTTTTATTAAATTATTTGATAAAAACAATTGAAAGATGCTCATTTACCATGAAAAAGAGTTTAGCATACATTAATACAAATGTAGAATATGGTATAAATTTTAAAACAACACTAAAGATTATAGGCTTCAGTATATAAAGTATTTACCAAAAACTCAATATTTTTGTAGGGGTTAGCCCATAGATTTTGAGAAAATTTCAAAAAATATGACAATATTGTTTTAATGCCTAGTTGCATCCTGCACTAACATATGATGATGTTCAAAGAGGTTTGGAGCCTTTGTCGTCTCCGTTTATCAAGAAAATAATAATTTTATAGTGGTTATTCCATCGATTTAGGGAGTATTATGAAGTTTTATTAAATTATTTGATAAAAACAATTGAAAGATGCTCATTTACCATAAAAAGAGTTTAGCATACATTAATACAAATGTAGAATATGGTTGAAATTTTAAAACAACACTAAAGATTATAGGCTTCAGTATATAAAGTATTTACCAAAAACTCAATATTTTTGTAGGGGTTAGCCCATAGATTTTGAGAAAATTTCAAAAAATATGACAATATTGTTTTAATGCCTAGTTGCATCCTGCACTAACATATGATGATGTTCAAAGAGGTTTGGAGCCTTGTCGTCTCCGTTTATCAAGAAAATAATAATTTTATAGTGGTTATTCCATCGATTTAGGGAGTATTATGAAGTTTTATTAAATTATTTGATAAAAACAATTGAAAGATGCTCATTTACCATGAAAAAGAGTTTAGCATACATTAATACAAATGTAGAATATGGTAGAAATTTTAAAACAACACTAAAGATTATAGGCTTCAGTATATAAAGTATTTACCAAAAACTCAATATTTTTGTAGGGGTTAGCCCATAGATTTTGAGAAAATTTCAAAAAATATGACAATATTTTTTTAATGCCTAGTTGCATCCTGCACTAACATATGATGATGTTCAAAGAGGTTTGGAGCCTTTGTCGTCTCCGTTTATCAAGAAAATAATAACTTTATAGTGGTTATTCCATCGATTTAGGGAGTATTATGAAGTTTTATTAAATTATTTGATAAAAACAATTGAAAGATGCTCATTTACCATGAAAAAGAGTTTAGCATACATTAATACAAATGTAGAATATGGTAAAAAATTTAAAACAACACTAAAGATTATAGGATTCAGTATATAAAGTATTTACCAAAAACTCAATATTTTTGTAGGGGTTAGCCCATAGATTTTGAGAAAATTTCAAAAATATGACAATATTGTTTTAATGCCTAGTTGCATCCTGCACTAACATATGATGATGTTCAAAGAGGTTTGGAGCCTTTGTCGTCTCCGTTTATCAAGAAAATAATAACTTTATAGTGGTTATTCCATCGATTTAGGGAGTATTATGAAGTTTTATTAAATTATTTGATAAAAACAATTGAAAGATGCTCATTTACCATGAAAAAGAGTTTAGCATACATTAATACAAATGTAGAATATGGTATAAATTTTAAAACAACACTAAAGATTATAGGCTTCAGTATATAAAGTATTTACCAAAAACTCAATATTTTTGTAGGGGTTAGCCCATAGATTTTGAGAAAATTTCAAAAAATATGACAATATTGTTTTAATGCCTAGTTGCATCCTGCACTAAAATATGATGATGTTCAAAGAGGTTTGGAGCCTTTGTCGTCTCCGTTTATCAAGAAAATAATGATTTTATCGTGGTTACTTCATCGATTTAGGGAGTATTATGTAGTTTTATTAAATTATTTGATAAAAACAATTGAAAGATGCTCATTTACCATGAAAAATAGTTTAGCATACATTAATACAAATGTAGAATATGGTATAAATTTTAAAACAACACTTAAGATTATAGGCTTCAGTATATAAAGTATTTACCAGAAACTCAATATTTTTGTAGGGGTTAGCCCATAGATTTTGAGAAAATTTCAAAAAATGTGACAATACTGTTTTAATGCCTAGTTGCATCCTGCACTAACATATGATGATGTTCAAAGAGGTTTCGAGCCTATGTCGTCTCCGTTTATCAAGAAAATAATAATTTTATAGTGGTTATTCCATCGATTTAGGGAGTATTATGAAGTTTTATAAAATTATTTGATAAAAACAATTGAAAGATGCTCATTTACCATGAAAAATAGTTTAGCATACATTAATACAAATGTAGAATATGGTATAAATTTTAAAACAACACTTAAGATTATAGGCTTCAGTATATAAAGTATTTACCAGAAACTCAATATTTTTGTAGGGTTAGCCCATAGATTTTGAGAAAATTTCAAAAAATATGACAATATTGTTTTAATGCCTAGTTGCATCCTGCACTAACATATGATGATGTTCAAAGAGGTTTGGAGCCTTCGTCGTCTCCGTTTATCAAGAAAATAATAATTTTATAGTGGTTATTCCATCGATTTAGGGAGTATTATGAAGTTTTATTAAATTATTTGATAAAAACAATTGAAAGATGCTCATTTACCATGAAAAATAGTTTAGCATACATTAATACAAATGTAGAATATGGTAGAAATTTTAAAACAACACTAAAGATTATAGGCTTCAGTATATAAAGTATTTACCAAAAACTCAATATTTTTGTAGGGGTTAGCCCATAGATTTTGAGAAAATTTCAAAAAATATGACAATATTGTTTTAATGCCTAGTTGCATCCTGCACTAACATATGATGATGTTCAAAGAGGTTTGGAGCCTTTGTCGTCTCCGTTTATCAAGAAAATAATAATTTTATAGTGGTTATTCCATCGATTTAGGGAGTATTATGAAGTTTTATTAAATTATTTGATAAAAACAATTGAAAGATGCTCATTTACCATGAAAAAGAGTTTAGCATACATTAATACAAATGTAGAATATGGTATAAATTTTAAAACAACACTAAAGATTATAGGCTTCAGTATATAAAGTATTTACCAAAAACTCAATATTTTTGTAGGGGTTAGCCCATAGATTTTGAGAAAATTTCAAAAATATGACAATATTGTTTTAATGCCTAGTTGCATCCTGCACTAACATATGATGATGTTCAAAGAGGTTTGGAGCCTTTGTCGTCTCCGTTTATCAAGAAAATAATTTTATAGTGGTTAGTCCATCGATTTAGGGAGTATTATGAAGTTTTATTAAATTATTTGATAAAAACAATTGAAAGATGCTCATTTACCATGAAAAAGAGTTTAGCATACATTAATACAAATGTAGAATATGGTATAAATTTTAAAACAACACTAAAGATTATAGGCTTCAGTATATAAAGTATTTACCAAAAACTCAATATTTTTGTAGGGGTTAGCCCATAGATTTTGAGAAAATTTCAAAAAATATGACAATATTGTTTTAATGCCTAGTTGCATCCTGCACTAACATATGATGATGTTCAAAGAGGTTTGGAGCCTTTGTCGTCTCCGTTTATCAAGAAAATAATAATTTTATAGTGGTTATTCCATCGATTTAGGGAGTATTATGAAGTTTTATTAAATTATTTGATAAAAACAATTGAAAGATGCTCATTTACCATAAAAAGAGTTTTGCATAAATTAATACAAATGTAGAATATGGTAGAAATTTTAAAACAACACTAAAGATTATAGGCTTCAGTATATAAAGTATTTACCAAAAACTCAATATTTTTGTAGGGGTTAGCCCTTAGATTTTGAGAAAATTTCAAAAAATATGAAAATATTGTTTTAATGCCTAGTTGCATCCTGCACTAACATATGATGATGTTCAAAGAGGTTTGGAGCCTTCGTCGTCTCCGTTTATCAAGAAAATAATAACTTTATAGTGGTTACTCCATCGATTTAGGGAGTATTATGAAGTTTTATTAAATTATTTGATAAAAACAATTGAAAGATGCTCATTTACCATGAAAAATAGTTTAGCCTACATTAATACAAATGTAGAATATGGTAGAAATTTTAAAACAACACAAAAAATTATAGGCTTCAGTATATAAAGTATTTACCAAAAACTCAATATTTTTGTAGGGGTTTGCCCATAGATTTTGAGAAAATTTCGAAAAATATGACAATATTTTTTTAATGCCTAGTTGCATCCTGCACTAACATATGATGATGTTCAAAGAGGTTTGGAGCCTTTGTCGTCTCCGTTTATCAAGAAAATTATAACTTTATAGTGGTTATTCCATCGATTTAGGGAGTATTATGAAGTTTTATTAATTTATTTGATAAAAACTATTGAAAGATGCTCATTTACCATGAAAAAGAGTTTATCATACATTAATACAAATGAAGAATATGGTGGAAATTTTAAAACAACACTAAAGATTATAGGCTTCAATATATAAAGTATTTACCAAAAACTCAATATTTTTGTAGGGGTTAGCCCATAGATTTTGAGAAAATTTCAAAAAATATGACAATATTGTTTTAATGCCTAGTTGCATCCTGCACTAAAATATGATGATGTTCAAAGAGGTTTGGAGCCTTTGTCGTCTCCGTTTATCAAGAAAATAATGACTTTATCGTGGTTACTTCATCGATTTAGGGAGTATTATGTAGTTTTATTAAATTATTTGATAAAAACAATTGAAAGATGCTCATTTACCATGAAAAATAGTTTAGCATACATTAATACAAATGTAGAATATGGTATAAATTTTAAAACAACACTTAAGATTATAGGCTTCAGTATATAAAGTATTTACTAGAAACTCAATATTTTTGTAGGGGTTAGCCCATAGATTTTGAGAAAATTTCAAAAAATATGACAATATTGTTTTAATGCCTAGTTGCATCCTGCACTAAAATATGATGATGTTCAAAGAGGTTTGGAGCCTTTGTCGTCTCCGTTTATCAAGAAAATAATGACTTTATCGTGGTTACTTCATCGATTTAGGGAGTATTATGAAGTTTTATTAAATTATTTGATAAAAACAATTGAAAGATGCTCATTTACCATGAAAAATAGTTTAGCATACATTAATACAAATGTAGAATATGGTATAAATTTTAAAACAACACTTAAGATTATAGGCTTCAGTATATAAAGTATTTACCAAAAACTCAATATTTTTGTAGGGGTTAGCCCATAGATTTTGAGAAAATTTCAAAAAATGTGACAATACTGTTTTAATGCCTAGTTGCATCCTGCACTAACATATGATGATGTTCAAAGAGGTTTGGAGCCTATGTCGTCTCCGTTTATCAAGAAAATAATAATTTTATAGTGGTTATTCCATCGATTTAGGGAGTATTATGAAGTTTTATTAAATTATTTGATAAAAACAATTGAAAGATGCTCATTTACCATGAAAAAGAGTTAAGCATACATTAATAAAAATGTAGAATATGGTATAAATTTTAAAACAACACTAAAGATTATAGGCTTCAGTATATAAAGTATTTACCAAAAACTCAATATTTTTGTAGGGGTTAGCCCATAGATTTTGAGAAAATTTCAAAAAATATGACAATATTGTTTTAATGCCTAGTTGCATCCTGCACTAACATATGATGATGTTCAAAGAGGTTTGGAGCCTTTGTCGTCTCCGTTTATCAAGAAAATAATAACTTTATAGTGGTTATTCCATCGATTTAGGAGTATTATGAAGTTTTATTAAATTATTTGATAAAAACCATTGAACGATGCTCATTTACCATGAAAAATAGTTTAGCATACATTAATACAAATGTAGAATATGGTATAAATTTTAAAACAACACTAAAGATTATAGGCTTCAGTATATAAAGTATTTACCAAAAACTCAATATTTTTGTAGGGGTTAGCCTATAGATTTTGAAAAAATTTCAAAAAATATGACAATATTGTTTTAATTCCTAGTTGCATCCTGCACTAACATATGATGATGTTCAAAGAGGTTTGGAGCCTTTGTGCTTTCTGTTTATCAAAAAAAATAATGACTTTATAGTGGTTATTCCATCGATTTAGGGAGTATTATGAAGTTTTATTAAATTATTTGATAAAAACTATTGAAAGATGCTCATTTACCATAAAAAAGAGTTTTGCATAAATTAATACAAATGTAGAATATGGTAGAAATTTTAAAACAACACTAAAGATTATAGGCTTCAGTATATAAAGTATTTACCAAAAACTCAATATTTTTGTAGGGATTAGCCCATAGATTTTGAGAAAATTTCAAAAAATATGAAAATATTGTTTTAATGCCTAGTTGCATCCTGCACTAACATATGATGATGTTCAAAGAGGTTTGGAGCCTTTGTCGTCTCCTTTTATCAAGAAAATAATGACTTTATAGTGGTTATTCCATCGATTTAGGTAGTATAATGAAGTTTTATTAATTTATTTGATAAAAACAATTGAAATATGCTCATTTACCATGAAAAAGAGTTTAGCATAAATTAATACAAATGTTGAATATGGTATAAATTGTAAAACAACACTAAAGATTATAGGCTTCAGTATATAAAGTATTTACCAAAAACTCAATATTTTTGTAGGGGTGCCCATAGATTTTGAGAAAATTTCAAAAAATATGACAATATTGTTTTAATGCCTAGTTGCATCCGGCACTAACATATGATGATGTTCAAAGAGGTTTGGAGCCTTTGTCGTCTCCGTTTATCAAGAAAATAATAATTTTATAGCGGTTATTCCATCGATTTAGGGAGTATTATGAAGTTTTATTAAATTATTTGATAAAAACCATTGAAAGATGCTCATTTACCATGAAAAAGAGTTAAACATACATTAATACAAATGTAGAATATGGTAGAAATTTTAAAACAACACTAAATATTATAGGCTTCAGTATACAAAGTATTTACCAAAAACTCAATATTTTTGTAGGGGGTTAGCCCATAGATTTTGAGAAAATTTCAAAAAATATGACAATATTGTTTTAATGCCTAGTTGCATCCTTCACTAACATATGATGATGTTCAAAGAGGTTTGGAGCCTTTGTCGTCTCCGTTTATCAAGAAAATAATAATTTTATAGCGGTTATTCCATCGCTTTAGGAGGTATTTTGAAGTTTTACACAATTAATTGATAAAAACCATTGAACGATGCTCATTTACCATGAAAAAGAGTTTAGCATACATTAATACAAATGTAGAATATGGTAGAAATTTTAAAACAACACTAAAGATTATAGGCTTCAGTATATAAAGTATTTACCAAAAACTCAATATTTTTGTAGGGGTTAACCCTACTAAAATATTGAATTTTTCGGTAAATGCTCTATGTACTGAAGCAAATGATCTTTTGTGTTGTTTTAAAATTTCTAAACATATTCTACATTTGTATTAATGTATATTAAACTCTCTTTCATGGTACATGGGCATCGTTTTAATTTTTTGTCAATTAATTTAGTAAAACTTCATAGTACTCCCTAAATTGGTGGACTACCACTATAAAATCACTATTTTCGAAAGAATCATAGACAAAAAAAGTTCTAAACCTCTTTGACCTTCATCATATATTAGTGAAAGATGCAACTATGCATTAAAACATAATTTTCATATTTTTGAATTTTTCTCAAAATCATTGTGCTAATAACCTCTACAAAAATATTGAATTTTTCGGTAAATGCTCTAAATACTGAAGCCTATGATCTTTAGTGTTATTTTAAAATTTCTAAACACATTCTACATTTGTATTAATTTATATTAAACTCTCTTTCATTGTATATTACCATCATTTAAATTTTTTGTCAATTAATTTAGTAAAACTTCATAACTCTTCCTAAATTGGTGGACTAACCACTATAAAATCGTTATTTTCTAAAGAAACGGAGACAAAAAAAGTTCCGATACTCTTTGACCTTCATCATATGTTAGTGAAGGATGTAACTATGCATTGAAACAGTATTTTCATATTTTTTATTTTTTTTCAAAATCTATGTGTTGATTTTTTTGGTAAATGCTCTATATACTAAAGCCTATGATCTTTAGTGTTGTTTTAAAATTTCTAAACATATTCTACATTTGTATTAATGTATATTAAACTCTCTTTCATGGTACATGGGCATCGTTTTAATATTTTTTCAGTTAATTTAGTTAAACTTCATAATACTCTCTTAATTGGTGGATTAACCACTATAAAATCGTCATTCTCTAAAAAACGGAGAAAACAAAGGTTCCAAACCTATTTGACCTTCATCATAGATTAGTGAAGGATACAACTATACATTAAAACAGTATTTTTTTATTTTTTATTTTTTCTCAAAATCTATACTCCTACGAAAATATTGAATTTTTCGATAAATGCTCTATATACTAAAGCCTATGATCTTTAGTGTTGTTTTAAAATTTCGAAACACATTCTACATTTGTATTAATGTATATTCAACTCTCTTTCTTGGTACAAGGGCATCATTTAATTTTTTTATCAATTAATTTAGTAAAACTTCATAATACTTCATAAATTGGTGGACTAACTACTATAAAATACCTATTTTCCAGAAAAATGGAGACAACAAAAGTTTTAAACCCCTTTGACATTCATCATATATTAGTGAATGATGCAACTTTGCATTAAAACATTATTTTCCTATTTTTGAATTTTTCTCAAAAGCTATGTGTTAACCCTACGAAAATATTGATTTTTTCGATAAATGCTCTATGTACTGAAGCCTATGATCTTTATTATTGTTTTTAAATTTCTAAACACATTCTACATTTGTATTAATGTATATTAAACTCTCTTTCATGGTACATGGGCATCATTTATTTTTTTGTCAATTAATTTAGTAAAACTTCATAATACTCTCTAAATTGGTTGACTAACCATTATAAAATCGCTATTTTCTAGAGAAACAGAGACAACAAAAGTTCCAAAACTCTTTGACCTTCATCATATGTTAGTGAATGATGCAACTATGCGTTAAACAGTATTTTCATATTTTTGAATTTTTTTCAAAATCTATGTGTTAACCCCTACGAAAATATGGAATTTTCTCAAAATCTATGTGTTAACCCCTACGAAAATATTGATTTTTTTCTCCAAATCTATATGCTCTATATACGGAAGCCTATGATCATTAGTGTTGTTTTAAAATTTCTAAACACATTCTATTTTTGTATTAATGTATATTAAACTCTCTTTCATGGTACATGGGCATCGTTTTAGTTTTTGTTTCAACTAGTTTAGTAAAACTTCATAATACTCCTTAAATTGGTGGACTAACCACAATAAAATCGCTATTTTCTAGAGAATCGAAGACAACAAAAGTTTCAAACCTCTTTGACATTCATCATATGTTAGTGAAGGATGCAACTATGCATTAAAACAGTATTTTCATATTTTTGAATTTTTCTTAAAATCATTGTGTAAATACTGAATTTTTCGGTAAATGCTCTATGTACTGAAGTCTATAATCTTTAGTGTTGTTTTAAAATTTCTAAACACATTCTACATTTGTATTAATGTATATTGAACTCTCTTTCATTGTACATGAGCATCGTTTTAATTTTTTGTCAATTAATTTAGTAAAACTTCATAATACTCTCTAAATTGGTGGACTAACTATTATAAAATTGACATTCTCTAGAAAAACGGAGACAAAAAAAGTTTCAAACCTCTTTTACTTTCATCATATGTTACTGAAAGATGCAACTATGCATTAAAACAGTATTTCCTTATTTCTGAATTTTTCTCAAAATCTATATGTTAACCCCTACGAAAATATTGATTTTTTCAGTAAATGATCTATATATTGAAGCCTATGATTTTTAGCGTTGTTTTAAAATTTATAAACACATTATACATTTGCTAATGTATATTAAACTCTCTTTCATGGCACATAAGTATCGTTTTAATTTTTTGTCAATTAATTTAGTAAAATTTCATAATACTATCAAAATTGGTGGACTAACCACTATAAAATCGCTATTCTCTAGAAAAACGGAGACAATAAAGGTTCCAAACCTGTTTGACTTTCATCATATGTTTGTGAAGGATGCAACTATGAATTAAAACAGTATTTTCATATTTTTGAATTTTTCTCAAAATCTATGTGTTAACTAACCCCTACGAAAATATTGAATTTTTCGGTAAATGCTCAATATACTGAAGCCTATGATGTTTGGTGTTGTTTTAAATTTTCTAAACACATTCTACATTTGTATTAATGTATATTAAATTTTCTCTCATGGTACATGGGTATCGTTTTATTTTTTTGTCGATTAATTTAGTAAAACTTCATATACTCCCTAAATTGGTGGAGTAACCACTATAAAATCGCTATTTTCTAGAGAAATGAAGACAATAAAAGTTTAAAACCTCTTTGATATTCATCATATGTTAGTGAAGGATGAAAATATTGAATTTTTCGGTAAATGCTCTATGTACTGAAGCCTATGATCTTTAGTGTTGTTTTAAAATTTCTAAACACATTCTACATTTGTGTTGATGTATATTAAACTCTCTTTCATGGTAAATTGGCATCATTTTAATTTTTTGTCAACTAATTTAGTAAAACGTCATAATATTTCCTAAATTGGTGGACTAACCACTATAAAATCGTTATTTTCTAGAGAAACGAAGACAACAAAAGTTCCAAAACTCTTTGACCTTCATCATATGTTAGTGAAAGATGCAACTATGCATTAAAACAGTATTTTCATATTTTGATTTTTTTTTTCAAAATCTATGTGTTAAAGTTTACGAAAATATTGAATTTTTCGGTAAATGCTCTATATATTGGAGTATTCAGAGTGTCGGTACAAACTCAATCCGGGTTGGAGGCCGCTCGTAACAAACTCATTATCAGAGCAGTGTTGAAAGGATTTGGAGGCGTGAAAGAAGCAACAACTTAGTTACCCCATAGATTGTCCCAACCTCCGCCACCACCTGGTGCAGCGGCTTTAGTCCCCTCGACGCAGTTCTGGTTTCCACGGGGCTGGTGAGGTAAAGGGACTCCATTAGACCCTTGTGGCTGCTGCTGCTGCTGCATCTTTCTAGGCTTTGTTTTCACCCCGAGCAAACACAATACAAATCTCGCTAATTCTCCATACAACATACCACCACGATCACATAGCTGAAGAAGAGCAGACATCAACATATGAAAAGCCTGTGTGTTCTGGTCAATCAGCATCGCTACACGCCCAAAGAAACGCACAGCACCTTGCAACTGTCATCAAGCAACAAAACACAAACACTTTAACGTTATAAAAACTCATCAACTTCTTGGTTTCTTAAAACATTACAAAACATAAAAGAATGAACCATACCACGCGGAGAAAAGATATCCAGAAGCCTGGTGGAGTTGGAGGTTGATTATTAGGGTCGTTTGGATCTTGACCACCATAAGGACTCATCCCCATACCCATACCATAACCACCATACATACCTGAACTTCTATAGAGACCACCACCACCATACACTCCTCTACTATACATGCTACCACCCCCATATAAAGAACCATACCTAGGGTTCAGACCTAGGTTTGAACCATAACCTGCATCACACGCAACAAAAGAAAGTAAGCTCATCTCCTCTCAATAATTAAAAAAATAACATCTACACATACCGCCATAGGTCTGCTGCTGCTGCCGAGGTCTAATAGGTAGAGTCCTACTCAGTGCATTCATATTAGCAGGTGTATGATTCCTATCAGCTGTGCCAGAAGCCTCAACTGAATCAGCAGTGCTGGTATTCGAAGGAGGCCTGAAAGGCTTAGGAGGACCAGACGTGTTGTTGTTTCCTGCTCGTTCCCAAGGTTTAGGAGGTCTTCCACCTATAGCAACACTAAGCTGAAGTAAAATTACATGTTGTATAATGTGAACTATAACCGATGCGTCTGCCACAAGACAACGAAACCCTAAAAAAAACCACAACTTAAAAAAGCCAAAAGATTTACGAATCAGCTGACCTGATGGATGAGACGTGGCCATAGCCGAGACGATTCAAGAACTCTCCGACGCGGCTAACCTCAAGAGCGTAGAGAGGCAGAGAGAGAGAGAGAGAGAGAGAGAGAGAGAGAGAGAGAGAGAGAGAGAGAGAGAGAGAGAGAGCTTAAAAGTTAAAAACAGAGTATCTTTTTTTTCTTTTTAGGTTTATTATACTTTAAGCCCCTAAAGTTCCGATCTTTACCTAAAAGGCCACGAACTAACTAAAATTGCAATAAAACCCAAAAAAGGATAAAGATGAAAATTGAAAAAGTTGATTTTTTTTTTAATAAACAAAAAGATTCCATTTTTCGAGGGAAGCTTCAGTCGGCGGCGGCGGGGGTTGTCTCTCTCTCTCCATCTCTCTCTCTCTTTCTATCACGGCGAAGTCTTTGTCTGAATCCCTGAATTGTCAAATCTCCGGTGTAAACCATTTGAAGAAAGGAAGAGACTTTCTGTAATCCAGAGATTTGGGTAATTTGATGGCGGCGAGCGCGAATCTGACAGAAGGTTCATCGGCGGCGGAGAAGATATCGTCTTCATCGGCAGTGGCGGCTACGAATGGTGCAGCTGCTGTGAAGTCAGTGGAGAATGGTGGGATGGATAATTCAGAGACGATAAGCGCGTTGAGGCATAATCCAGGGATCTCTGTTGATTGGACTCTTGATGAGCAATCCTTACTAGAAGATTTGCTCGCCAAGTACTCTTCTTTTCTATATCTCTTTGTGTGATTCATTCTCTTAACATGTTTTATCGGATGTTCTGTCTTTACTTGTGTGAGAGTTGTTAGCTTTTATTTTGATCTTTGGATGTAGTTTTAAGGGTTGAATAGTATATTTCAAGATGAATGGTCTCATCCGGCTACGAGTTGTTGTATTTGTAAGAGTCCTTTTTTTTTTAAATTCATGTCGCTGTTTTTGGTAAAATGATGTTTTAAGCAGGTACGCGTCAGAGCCTACAATAGTTCGTTATGCCAAAATTGCGATGAAGATGAAGGATAAAACTGTCAGAGATGTTGCTCTCCGTTGTAGATGGATGACTGTAAGTTCTCTCAGCTTTTGCTATTTTTCTTAGTTCTTGATGGCTCTGTTCATTAGTAAGAGTGCATTGACTGTTCTTCTTACCACTGTGTCATGGCTGATGGATTGCAGAAGAAGGAAAACGGAAAGCGTAGGAAAGAAGACCATTCCTCAAGGAAGAGCAAAGATAAGAAAGTATGTGAAACTTTTGATACTAGTAAAGCTACAAAATAAAAGAAAGATACTTGATGCACAGACCATACATTAGCTTTTCAGTGTGTTCTTCTAAATGTGTCACTAGCTTTTTAATCTCTAGTCATTTACTTATGGTTTTGTAAAATTATTGGATGGTCTTATGGTGCATATGGAAGTTTACATCAAATCTGTTTGGCAGGAGAAAACTACTGATTCTTCAGCCAAGTCCTCATCTCATTTGATTGTGCATCCGAATGGTCCCTCATATGCTCCTCCTATGATGCCTATAGATACTGATGATGGCATTTCATATAAAGGTTTGGTTTGTCTCCAAGAATCCTAGTTTCTTTCATCTTGTTTGAGTTAGAATAAACATTAAGTAGTGTCTTGGCGTCTTTGCAGCTATTGGTGGTGTGAGTGGAGATCTTCTCGAACAAAATGCTCAGATGTTCAACCAAGTTTCAACGAATTTCTCTGCTTTCCAGGTGAATGCTACTTCCATTATTTTAGACTTTGCTGGGTTGGTTTGGACTTGTATTGTTGGCCTTTGAGTAATCCTTATGTTTTATAACCAATAAGCAAGCAGTTGTTATATCCAATTGTGTACTTCTCAGAGATTCTTTTCTTCACGTTGCAGATACATGAGAACGTCAATATCTTGTGCAAAGCTCGGGACAATATCCTTGCAATTTTGAACGAGTAATACCTTTCCTATGTCACTAGCATTCCTATTGTAATGTGTAAACTCAAAAGCTTTGCTTGTTTTGCTGATTGAACAATTTGTGTTGCAGCTTGAATGACATGCCTGAGGTTATGAAGCAGATGCCACCTCTCCCGGTGAAGGTGAACCAAGACCTTGCGAATTCGATCCTCCCTCGCCCGCCCCATCAAATGAAGTCTTGATGGATCTTATAGAGCCGATTGACGGTTGGTTCTTGTCAAAGAAGAAAGGGAAATAAATGGCAGGATGTAGAGAGTGTCCACTGGTAATGATGTTTTGTCCTGATTCCATAGAGTTACTACTAGTCTCCTTTGCAATTTCAGACGTTTCTCAATATTCTTAGCAAACGGTTAGGGTTGTATTGTCGTTTAGGATGTGAATAGATTTCAATTGTTTATGGTAAAGATACACAATTGTTATACATCCTCTCTTTAGAACAGAACGAATGTACTTGTTAATTTCTGAAATGAGAGAAAAAAAGACTAATGTATTTGTAACACAACATGGTAACTCTTGTTCGTAGCTTAAAGAAGATGTCATTAGTCAAAAAAAAACAAAGTTTGTCGAGATTTGTGTGTCTTCTTTAGATCACAAAGTTTTGAGGAAATATAAATAAAGGAATGAGTTTATATTTTCACTGGCCCCATGAGTCATTGTCATGCACCAACGGAATCGGATAGTTTGCTTTCGATTGTTCCATACATGTTTTGTTGGTTATTAGTTGCCGATAGTTCCTTACGTGTTTTGTTGGTTATTAGTTGCCGACTGGTACAAGCTTATTGTTAGTGGGCTAAGCATTTTATCGGTTAAATTTGATTTGAATTGTTATTCGTATGTTCGATTCAATCCAGAAAATTCGAATATTTGTAAGTTTTCGAAGTATTAAAACTCAATATCCATTTAAAACGAAACAAAGCAAACTGTAAATACTAAAAAATTATATATATATATATATATATATATATATAATTAAATATTTAAGAGCCCATTACAATGCCCAACCATTTGGATTAAATAGATGGATCGAACTATGTGTGGTGAAACTCGATCTTAATCGTTAGATTAAAGCTTATAACTTCTAATTGTTTTATGTTTATCATGTTGAGTCGTTTAATTAGTTCAGGATCTCAGATTTGAACAAGGCTAATCTTTAAGGCATGCAAAAGTGATCAGGTTTATTTATTATCAAAAACATTTAGAGTGATAGAAAATGTCTACACTGAAGGTTCATCATTGGTAATATCGTGAAAATACTAATAATTAAAAATAAAATACCAAAACTTAATTCTTGAAATACCAAATACTATAAGTAAAAATGACAAGAAGCGAAAAACATATCATTCAAGTGATCAGTCAATAAATGTTCAATACATCACACTGTCCTATCCAAGATCAATATCGTGGCAAGAAATTTTTAAATAAAAGTTCATTTGTTCATTAGCTTTCTAACTTCTAATCCAGTAGCAGCCAAAGCCAAGACACCAACCGCAGAACCGTAACCAGCGTTCCAAGAAGAGCCAGCTTTAGCCAAATGAATACCATAGAAGATGTTAGAAATAGCGAGTATTATCAAAGCTCTTCCTATGTTGTGATGATACCAGTTCCAATATTTCCTGTATTTCGATTCTTTGTCCGGTCGAGCAAGCAACGCTAGTACCTGTAATGCCGATAAACATGTTGATGTTATTTTTTTCGTTTTGGTAGTTTACTCGAGTTTTGAGCGTGAAAAAAGATGAACCTGGAGACCACCCATGACGAGTATTGTTATCCCAAGGGCTTTGTGCGTGGAAACATTACTAGCGTTGGTTCGGTTTTCAAGAATCAAACCGCAAATGATACCAGTTAAGCCTAGGAGAAAGCCAGTGATCTGGACAGCGATATGAGAATAGAACCAAGTCGGCTCCCATTGCTTCATGTGTCGAGCAACTATGGCGCCAATGATGATTAGTATTCCCCAACCAGTCATGTTCATTAGCCCATGTGTCTTCCTTAGCTTAGAGTGTGGTGAACCCTTAACCACACTTTGCGAACCTTTTAATTCATCAATGGAACCCAAAAAGCATTACTCTATGAAACAAGAACATACCAAATTTTTTAATCTGCCACGATCAGGGACGTCCCCGAGATGTTAGGGGCCTAAAACAATTTAATGAAAGTTTTCGAAAAAAAAATTATTACAAATTCGGGAGACTTTTTCTATGTAAATTTTTTTAAAAAGTTTAGGGGCCCTAAGTTTATGTTTCAATTCGCTGTGCTCAGGACCACCCCTAGCCACAATATCATCTTGCTGCACCATGATTGCTTTTTTGTTACAATTTTTTTGCCACTAGATATTGAAGGATATTTTATGATTTTAAAATGTAAATAAAAGAAGATCTATTATAGTATTAGCATATGATTGTTTGTTGGAACATTGATAATGTATTTTTGTTAATTAGTAGTAATATATATTTTGAAAAATATATGAGAGGCTGTAGTAGTTGGGCAAGAGAGACCAAGGGTATTGAAAATAGAGTGGATGTGATGTAAAAAGAACTCCAACATAATCGTTTCAGAAGAATACTACAAACTTGTACCAGTTCATAATCGTCATCACCACAAATGTGGTTAACTTTTGACGTCAACGATGTGTGTGTTTTATAAAATATTTGATTAAAATTAAAATATGATGTCGTCAGAAAGCAACAATAACAAATAAGCATTTGTTTATACTCGTGGCCACTTACCAGACTGTCTCGTGGAGATGGTGGTGATCATTAACCACTCAAATAATGGATTAATACAATATTTACTTAATTAATTATAGTCAGATAAACTAAACTAAACAAGCTGGATTTTAAAAAAGAGTTAAAAAAGGAAGATGGCTATTGCTTACCTGTATTATAATTGATGGTGGTGGTGGTCATGGCTTGGTGCTCCCTCAACCTAAACCCCGGCGAAGACGGGAAGAATCCGGCAGGTCCCTTAGCGTAAAGAATGCTCTGCCGCGGCAGCTCAGCCGTCAACTTAAAACTCATGTAAAGACGCGACGACACTGACTCGATCTTTAAAGAACCGTTGACGATCACTAAGTCTCCTTGGTCAGGCGTTACTTCTCCCGGAGACTGTCCTCCGAGAAAGTATTGTTTCGCCTGTCCTCCTCCTCCGCTTCCGGGAGGTAACCACCCGACCACGGCACTGGATCCGATCATCTGACCGTTGGTGGAGAATCCGATCCCGATGAAGACGTTGGAGTCTGGAGCCGATAAGATGAAGCTCCATGTGTTCTCTAACGTTCTTGCATACTATTTGATATGTCAAAATTTAATATGATTTTTTTTTAAAGATATTGAGACATGGAGAAGTGGACTTACTCGAAGGATGTAGTTCTGTGGAGTCCATGCTTCGACGCATTGAAGGAGGCTTGAGTTGAAGGTGAGGTCGTTGAGCGGTAGAGTTGAACTGCATGAATCCGTAGTTTGCTGAATGGTGAGAGGTGGACATTGAAGAGCGATTAAGGTGAAGAAGATAAAAGAAACGGAAGAATAAAGGTTCATCTTCATTTTCTCTCGATCTGAAAGATGAAAGTAGTGGAGGATCATGATGATCACGATGACAAAGAATTATATATATGATTTGTGTCGTTTTATGACCGAAGGAAGCAGTTGAGAATTCGAATAGTTTTTAAAAAATCTGTTGTTTTTTTATTGGTAAAGTAAATAACTCTTAAGCAAATAGTAGTATAAGTATGTGTCGTGTGGAAAGCAAGTTTCATTATTTGTCTCCCTCTGGTCGTTGCTTAAAATGTGGGGAAAATTCTCTAGTAGTGATAAAATGTGAACAGCGAAGGCTCATACTTGCTCGGATCGTGAAGAATACGCCAATATAAAACCCACAAATACATTCTTGAGATGGCAAATGTACTAGAAAGTAAAAATGGTCCCAAGAAAAAACACATCATTCCAAGTGTTGAGTCAATCAATGTTCAATAAATACATCACACTCTTTTTATAGATGATAAATATCATGCTGGAAAATCAAAACATTTTGTGTTTTTCAAGAAGTTTCTAACTTCTAATCCAATAGCAGCCAAAGCCAAGACACCAATCGCAGAACCGTAACCGACGTTCCAGGAAGTGCCAGCTTTACCCAGATGAATACCATAGAAGATGTTCGAAATAGTGAGTATTATCATAACTCTTCCTATGTTGTGATGATACCAGTTCCAGTATTTCCTGTATTTGGATTCTTTGTCCGGTCGAGCAAACAAGGCTAGGACCTGTAATGCCGATAAACAAAAACATATTTTATGTTGATTGTATGTTTTTTTTGGTAATTTACTGGAATTTTAAGTGTGAAAGAAGATTAACCTGGAGAAAGCCCATGACGAGTATTGTTATCCCAAGGGCTTTGTGCGTGGAAACATTATTGGCGTTGGTTTGGTTCTCGAGAAACAAACCGCAAATGATGCCAATTGAACCTAGGAGAAAGCCGGTCATCTGGATAGCGATGTGAGAATATAACAAAAGGTAGCCATAAAAGTAGGCGGTGGTTTGCTCCATATGTCGTGCCACTATGGCACCGATGATGATTAGTATTTCCCAGCCAAACATGTTCATTAGCCCATGCATCTTCCTTAGCATAGAGTGTGACGAACCCTTAACCACACTTTGCGAACCTTTTTTAATCCATCAAAGGAACAGAAAATAAAAACATTACTCTTCTGAAGTCTGTCACACTACCATTTGACACCATGGTTTTTGTTTCTCAAAATTTATTTGCCACTATATATTGAAGGATATTTTATGATCTTAAAATATATATATATAAGAATCCTCATTGGGGTTGGTTTCAGAAGAACATTACAAACTTGTACCAGTTCCTAATTCGTCATCATCACAACTGTGGTTAATTATTGACGTCAGGTATGTGTTTTAAGTAAATTATTTGATTAATATGATGTTATGAGAAGGCAGCAATACCAAATTAGCATTTGTTTATAATACTCGTGACCACTTACCAGACTGTCTCATGAAGAGGGCGGTGATCATTAACCAGGCAAATAATGAATACATTAAATATTGCCTCTACTTAGTTAGTCAGATAGCCTAAACTAAACGTAACTAAACAAGTTGGATTTAAAAAAGGGAGATGTTTCTTGCTTACCTGTAACATAATTGATGGTCGTGGTGGTCATAGATTGGTGCTCTCTCAACCTAAACCCCGGCGAAGATGGGAAGAACCCAGCAGGTCCCTTAGCGTAAAGAATGCTCTTTCTGGCATCTCCACCGTCAACTGAAAACTCATGTAAAGACGCGACGACACTGACTCAATCTTTAAAGAACCGTTGACGATCACTAGGTCTCCTTGATCAGGCATCACTTTGCCCGGAGACTTTCCTCCGAGAAAGTATTGTTTCGTATGTCCTTGTCCACCGTTCGGAGGTAGCCACCCAACGACGGCGCTGGATCCGATCATTTGACCGTTGGTGGAGAATCCAATCCCGATGAAGACGCTGGAGTCAGGTGCCGATAAGATGAAGCTCCATGTGTTCTCCACGGTTCTAGCATACTGTATGATATGTCAAATTTTAATATTTCTTTTATCTCAAATGATCCATGTTAAAATGATCCATGTTTTACAAAAAAACAAGTACATATTTTAGATTATCAATACATTTTAAGTAATAATCGTAAATTGTAAATTTTGAAAAACTTAAGTTTGTTGAATTGTGATTGGTTAAAAATTGTGGAAAACAGTTAGTAAAATTGCATTATAATCAAAATTATAATTTTTTTAATATGTATACAAACTTTAAACATAAATGTTTCGAAATGGAGGAAGTCTAATATTTAAAGAAAAAAAATTAATATGATCTTTGAAAAATATATTGGGAAATGGAGAGAAGTGGACTTACTCGGAGGATGTAGTTCTCGGGAGTCCAAGCTTCGACGCATTGAAGGAGGCTGGAGTTGAAGGTGAGGTCGTTGAGTGGTAGAGTTGAGCTGCAGGTTTCCGTAGCTTTCTGAATGGTGAGAGGTGGACATTGAAGAGCGATCAAGGTGAATAAGATGAAGGAAACTGAAGAATAAAGATTCATCTTCATTTTCTCTCCCTGGATGTGAAAGATGAAAGTAGTGTAGGATCATGATGATGAAGACGACAGTGAATTATATATAGGATGCGTACGTAGATTTATGAGAGATAGTGTCTCTGTTGGTAATTTTATTTAAAAGAAAATCAGATTCTATCTTTTATTTCCGTTGGTAGAGTAAAAAGAAAATGACACATATATATATTACTATCTTAACAGTTGCATTATACAACGAATAAATGAGTCGTGCTAAATACAAATTAAATCTGATTATAACTCAAACAAACTATCTAACTTTTTAGAATGTGTTTAAATCTATATTGGCCATTAGCAAACCATTTTACCGTAGGATAAGTAACTCTTTTTTTTTACATTTAAGAAACTCGTTAAAAATAGTGTCTTGGGAAGCAAGTTTCATTATCTCTTTCCCTTCGTTGGTTAAAATGTAGGAAATAACTGAAATGTACTAGTTACCTTTACACAATTTTTTATCATTTTAAGACGAAAATGATAAATATTTCTTCATATATCTTTCCTGCTTTTTAGTTTGCTATGAATCGTATCTTTTTCATTATTTATCTCGGACTAACTTTGCATGTATCAACTCGTAACTGATTGTGTCTGCTACATGACGTTAATTGATTATGTGTTGGTTCACAAGTGTTGTAATTCCACAAATTTTCTCCATAATTAGGCACACACACATATGTTACTTGAAAAATTAATATAAAGTAAATATCACTCGAAACAATTACAATGTATCACTAACAAAAACAAACGAATTACAATGTACAGAAAAGGCTGCTTCCACAACAATGCAATGACCAAGTAAATGTGTTTTTTTTTTCACCATAAATCGACAATACATGAATCAAACCACATGAAGATTAATATGAAGACATAGGAAATTAAAGGATCAAATGAATCAATGTAATTTGAGAGCTGTAAGGCTTATGCCAAAGAAAAGAAGAGACGGTGAGAGGCCGTAGGCGGATGAAGGAGAAGGTTCCGACGGTGGTGTCTGAGATACCTCAGACGTCCCTGGTCCTGGAGACATGGTTGGTCCAACAGGTCCTTTTCCTACGAAGAGACAAAAAATTCATCAACTTATCTTCCGCCTAACTAATGATGTAAATTATTGAGATGATTATGTGATTGATTATTTTATTCCCATGATCAATATTAGCCGTAAAATAATTGACTCAATCACGTATCTAGTCAAAATAATTGCATAGCGGAGAATTATTCATTTAATTGTATATGCATTGAAGTGTGACTCTAGGCATGTTACAAGCACAAAAATAAATGATTCGGAAAAAAGTAGACAGAGGAATCCCAAGTTGTGAGAATCAGAAGACAGTGAAGTTTAGTTGTGCTCTAATTAACTTAAAAATTAATTAATGTGTACTGTTAGTGAGTCTTACTCTAGTTAGCACCAATCTGTGACAGACCAGGTTCACTCACGTAGGGTTCACACGATTTGGATTAAGGTTTGCCACATGGTGTGTACTATAGTTCCACAAGATCGTACAAATTTGCACTACTTCCTAATCGAATAATGAATTAATTCAAGTTTGAATTTAAGTCTTTAACTAAAGATGTTTAAAAAAGAAGAAGATAGATTCTTGCTTACTTGTAACATAATTGATAGTCGTGGTGGTCACGAACTGGCGCTTCCGATCATCCGGCCGTTGGTCTAGAATCCATGTATAGGCACTGAAACTCCATATGCTTTCGGAAGTGAAGTTGGTAAACGTCAATATATATAATATTTTATTTGAAAAATGACAAATTCAAAAACGATGCTGTTAAGAATGTATCCATGGATAGGTATCGAGGGGTAGACACAGTGCTGGGTATACATGCAATGACATAAAGCTGGAAAGCACGTGGAGTTCCAGATACATGCAAAATTTAAGATAAAATTTTGAGCGTTATTTCATTGCATGTATATATTTAAGATTTTCGTAAATGGATATATATACACGTATTTAACGTGCTAAATAGTAGTATAAATTTTCAAAATTATAATTCACATTTGTATGACTAAAAATAAAAAAAATCAATTGAAAAGTAAAACCTCCAAATAAAAACATAACATGATTGACATGAGACTAAAGGCCTGACTGGTTCAAACACAGCGGTTGCGGTTGCGGTTGCGGTTGCAGGAGTTTGCGGATGCGGGTGGTTGCGGTTTCTAACGGTTTTAAAAGATTTGTACGATTGGTTATGCGGTTAGAAATTGGTGCGTTTGCGGGATATTTATGACTGATTAATTACCAAATACAGCAGCGGTTAAATAATAAGTTAACAAGATTTACATTTTATATAATTATAAAAAATATCAAAAATCATAATATTATAATAAATATAAAAATTATATTTAGAAAGTTATAGTTTTAAATTTTTAATATTATAGAAATTTTTTTAAAAAATTTTTATAATATTAATCAAAATATGATAGATATTTTAGTATTTTTAAAATTCCAATTTAAAATTTTTATTGAATATTTTTATTTTTGTATTTATATGGTTTTAAAAAAAAAAAGAAAAAAAAATTATCCTCCCGCAACTGCAAACGCTAGCTGGAACTAGCTTTTGATTTTAAGAGGTTCGGAGCGATTTGAAGCGATTTGTAGCGGTTTGTATGATTGTTTCGAAACGCTGTCAACCGGTAGCAACCGCAAAAGCTGCGTTTGCGGGTGGTAGCGGGGAAACCAGTCAGCCCTAACAGTGCGTCCAACAACACGTTCAAAATCGTTAGCTAGTGTATGCCCAAATCTCTTTCAAATTCTATTTGAATTTTACAAAATTTGAAATGGATATTTAATTGGCTGGTTAGCTTCCGGTCAGCGCCGGAATATTAATCGGCTGAGCCTGTTAAATACCCAGAAGTATGGGCCGAATAATACTTGTTGCGGCCCAAATATGCTTTTTAAAAAGTGTTAGTATAATTGAGCTGATGGATCAAGTCGGATCCGTAACCGCCGCTAAGAGGTATCCATTTCGAGGTGCCTCCGCCAAAAGGTTTTAGGGTTCCACAGCTTCTCCCTCACTCCCAAAGATGAAGCTCGTCAGGTACTTTTTCAATTTTTCCGTATTGATTCCCTGTTGTTTATTCAATCTATCTAGCTCAGGTTACGGATCTCGTTCCAATTTTCAGTTCCTGAACTGATCTGTGTTCAATCGTTTTGTTTTCGATTTGGATCGATTAGGTTTTTGATGAAGTTGAACAACGAAACTGTATCAATCGAGCTGAAGAACGGGACCGTAGTCCATGGAACCATCACTGGTAAGATCTTGAGAATATACAAATTAGATTCACTCGCTAGAAGTTAAAGTTATGGTTGATTTTGTTATAGGTGTTGATGTGAGCATGAACACTCACTTGAAGACGGTTAAGATGACTCTCAAGGGGAAGAACCCAGTGACAATGGACCATCTGAGCTTGAGGGGTAACAACATCCGCTACTACATTCTTCCTGATAGCTTGAACCTCGAGACTTTGCTTGTTGAAGACACTCCTCGTCTTAAACCCAAGAAGCCTGTTGCTGGTATATATAATAATGATTGATCACTTCTTTTGTATAACCGTAAGACTCCGTTTTTTAATCAACTCTTTGTTTCTTTTTGTCTGTAGGGAAGCCTGTTGGACGAGGCCGTGGACGTGGTGGTCGTGGCCGTGGTGGTGCTGGTCGGGGCAGAGGTCGTTAAAGGTGAGTGAGTGGTAGGAAGAAGAACCCTTTTGGTGTCTCGGTTATGCAAAGGAAACATCTGATTAAGAGATTGATTGCTTGTAAGGAAGTTACTATGGATAAGGAGATTAAGCTTTTCAATGTTATAAGAGCATGTACAAGTAAAGTCTTTTCATTCATTTGAAAAAAAATCTGACTATTAAAATGCATTAAACATGTTGAAACACTTTAGTATAGAAGAAAAAAAAAGAACTGTTATCTCTTCCGATAGTCTTCTCATAGGATCGTGCAATTAGGCTCGTGGTTATAGACTGGTTCCCCGATATAGTCCCTAGCATTGTACCCGTAGGGATTACATGGGTGATGATAGGATGATGGCATACCGTATCCATAAGGCCATGGTTGTTGATGGCATGGCTCTTGTTTCTCTTCTTCAGGCTTTTTCTCGTCTGGTTTTTTCTCCTCGGGCTTTGCCTCATCTGGTTTCTTCTCTTCGGGTTTCTTTTCTTCGGGTTTCTTGTCTTCTTCGGGCTTGGGTGGTTCGACTTTGTTTACGCTTACGAGCTCTGCACAGGCTACCTTCCTCCTCAGTGTGTTGGTTAGACCGATCATATCGACTTCAACACCGGTTACCTCGATCTGGTTCCTGTGATCTCCCTTTATTTCCACAGCCGACACACCTATAAGACATTACATTTAACTCTTTAGATTCAACAAGAATTATGAGGATCGGTTTCTCTAATGGTTTTTGGTTCGTTGTTACCTTTAAACTTAACTGCAGTTTTCATTGCTTTTGCTCGGGCTTTGTCATCAGTCATGGTAACTCTTATCAAGATCTTTTGCTGCACACAGTCGGAAAACATCTTAACATCACAAGAGAATACTCTTTTAAACATACACAAGAGTATGTATCCAAGACATTACTTATTATGAGTACATACCTTCATGTTCTTGTTATCTTCTTAGCGACCGGTATGGATGATTAAAGATGATTTGCTTGAGAACTCTCTTTGAATGTTTTGATAGTTTTTTTTTGTCTCGGAGATTTTTTGGTCTTCTTTAGATCACAAGTTTGAGGAAATATAAATAAAGGAATGAGTTTATAGTTTTCAATTGTTTCATGAGTCATTGTCACGTACCAACGGAATCGTATAGTCTGAATTTCGTATGCATAATATCATTCCGTGTTTTCTTGATTCTTAGTTGTCGATCGGTACACGCTTATTGTCAACTCTAAAAATTTTAAAGACCAAAACCTTTGGTTATTTGATTTGGTCAAAAATTAGATTAAATAATGATACAAAAGTAATATTTGTTTAATATACCGTTGTCTTACAGTTTATATATTTATGACACGAGAATTAGTCAATATATGTATAATGATAATTAATAAGTTTGTTGAACAAATAATCGAGCTGTGATGTAACAATTATGTAACCATGGTGTCCAAGTCTTCCATGTCTTGGTCTCCTCTAGACTACATGTTTCCCTCTATGTTCCAACTAATCTGTCATCCATTTTGTATTTAATCAAATACTATATGCTTAACTTGACATGTGCATGCTCATAGTCATGTTCGTTTTTCTAGTCTTAATGAAGCAATTAGGTTTAAACTTATGCTATAATTAGCATTTTTCAACTTCTGGAGGTTGGTGGCGTATGATTACAAATTAACAATCGATTGGGGTTTGGAAAATTGTCACAAATGAGTGCTATAATCAGATTAAACATTTAATCATAACAATTTAACATTTAATCTTCTTAACCAAATAGAATGTATAATCATATTAAACACATCATATCTCTTTGGAGGATCATTAACCAATATATGCCTCTGCACTTGCTTCACTCCCTCGTATAGCTTCTTGTACCGATCCTCCGGTATATCCATCAATATCCTTTTTAGTTCCGGTATTTCCTTAACCGATACCGATACCGAAAATTTCTCCCAATTCAAAACATCACTAAACGGTAAAACATAATTTTCCGAGATAAGAACGGGTACACATCCACTATATATCGCCTCCGGTACTCTCGGACTAGCCACCTCGTGGCCGCTAGGACAAATACAAAACCGGCTTTTCCTCATCATCTCTTTGTAATCTAATTCGCCCGGTAGGTCCTCGTAAACCAGAATGTCTTTGTCCTTTTCTTTCCAGTGGTTTAGAAGAACCGGACGAATTTTTCCATGTGATTGTCCAGCAAAGAAAGCCAGTGTTGTACGAGACATCGGGTCTAAACCGCCGGTTAAGTTGTTGATTTCTCCGGTTTGTAAATTGATTTCAGGAAATGGAGCATCTTTCTCCGGATTGAAATATTCTGATATATTGGCGTTACATAATACTCTTATGGAATTGAAAAATAGCTTCTTTACGTACCATGTTGCCCTATGTCCCTGTAATAATATAATTGAATGTAAGCTTATTACACTAAGGAACGACTTTGATTGTGACCAAAATATTTTTAACCAGACACTAACAAATAAACACAAGAACAACTTACCCAGTCATGGCAAGACAACATGAAGTGATCAAAACCATCGCTTGTGTTCCAATACGGATATTTCTCGGAAATAATCTGAACATAGTCGACGATGACACGTTCCAAGACAGCCTTGTCTCGAACAACGGGATCGAAGAGGTGGTGAAGAATCATGACAACACTAAAAGGTAAGAAGTAGACATGAGCCTTGTCTGGATCTCGGGTCCGATATGTAAGAACATCGTTTTCCATAAAGTTTAGCAACAATCCTTCCATGGAGTATATGTCTTTACAAAGACCATAGTGAAAAATTGGTGGATCTCCTTCTTCATAAACGTATATCTTAAACATCTTCTCCATAAGAAGATAGCTTCTGCCACAATGAAAGATGTTAATATAGGTAACTTCTGTGACAAACATAAACGCATAGGGATACAATTTTTTACCGATGAAATGCATAAGGGTTCCGATAAATCTCGCCATGAGGAACATAGTCTTCATCTCTTAGAGGAGATGATGTTGTAGAATTAGGATTTAGTTGGGCTTCTCTGATCAACGCCCTCGCGGTTGCTAATTCCGCTTCTACTTTCTTGTCTCTTTTCCAGGATAAAGAACCTGGATTTGATCCGTTCCTCTTCCTTTTTTCCTTCAATATACAAAAGCAAAACATAATTATTTATATTCACTATATGTTACTCACATTAGACACTGATTATTTGCATGTGCATGCATCTACTTTAACGTGGTGTTTTTGGTAAAGGAAGTTACCGCATTTGCTACTTCAAACATAAAATGGTTAGTTAGACAAGTAAAAATCAGGATTGGATCTGAAGTTGAGACTATAAACGTTTTATGGTTAATCTTAATAAAAAGAAATTTCGACAACTAGGCTACTTTACACGAATTATGTATAATATATAGTTCTATAAAATTTTGGAGTACAAATTAAGCTAATGTTTCATTAGTTTATATCTAGAACCATCCCTGGTCGAGAGAGTTTTTTCCGTTTCCATTTGCTTTTGTATTTATATGATGTAGTAGTAGTTTTTCCAAATTCATAGCTCTATGTTAAAAATTTATAGACAAAATCTCTTTGTCTATAGAAACATAACACAAACAATTAAACCGAAGTTTTAAACATTTATTACAATCAGAATGTGGATGAAAAGGAATAAAGATGGACATATATACCGTGATGAAGGCGGAGGAAAAGGAAGAGGTCCATAGTGAAGAAGATGATGTTGAGAAATAAAGATGGTGAGATGTATTTGGATCCTTTGCAATGAAAATGGCAAATACAACAGCGAAAGTGGCAAATGCCAAGAGAAAGGCGTTCAAGTATTTTGGAAGGTAATCTCTCATCCCTAACTTCCACTTTCTTTTTCTTATTCCACTATTATGCTTCGTATTGGTGTGTTTGCGAGTGAGAGAGTGAAAGATGATGCTGAAACTAAGGAGATCTCGATCGAGTGAGCTAAATAAAGAGAATCATTTGTACACCACTTAACACATAACTGCTCCACATTGTCGATTTACGAATAATTAACAATACTAGATTTTTTAACTAAGATATTATATGTATTTCTCAATTCTAAAAAAATATAATGTATAATACTGTATTACATTATTTAAAGAATATAAAATAAGACTATATAACATAAATATATTTTTTAAATTTTCTTTGTGGAAATCATTATGTTGTTTGATTGTTGTACTTGATTCACATATTTGCATAGTTATTTGTGATAGATGAATAACTATATTTTTATTATCAGTAAATAATATATATTTATTATATAATATAAGAAAAATAAAATTATATTCTTTTAAAACAAACTTGTCTGATGTAGGGACTCGGTTATAGACATATCATATTCAAATGAGACATTTTACAGTTATCAATCTTCTTAACAGTCAAGAAACAAATCTGAATATCAAAACAATATCTCATACGATCTCTTTGTGGAATAACTGTTCTGAAGAAATTGAATTTAGGCATCAAAAAGGACTGAAAATGGATGTGCATATGTGTTATCTAAGTCAGTTTTACAAAGTACTACTATTCATAGTTCATATATCATTTAAGTCCATCCTTTCTTAAACATCTTGAAATAACAGATGCTAATTAATAATACACTTTTGGCTGGCAAAAAAAAATTAAATTTGTCTAATTATCGTTTAAATATTTTATTAATATTGTCTAAGAAGCTTTCAATTGATATCATAGTTTAATTTTTATTAGTTTTTTTTGTTAATTTTAGGATTTTTTGTATTTAAGATTTTTTTCCATATTAAGCTTATATTTCTTTCACATATATATATATATATATATATATATATATATATATATATATGTCATAAAAATTACCATCAAATCAGTTTTACTTTTTTATTATTTTATTTTTAATGAAAATACACTTTTAAATAATTTAATTTAAAATAAAATTATATATTAATTTGTTGTATTCTAACAATTTGATTGATTTAATTAATTTGCTTTGGTGGATAACTTAAAAAGTTTTCATATGAATCGGGGAAAGCAAGCTTATGTTGTTATATTATATTTATTTGTGTATATAGAATCTTGTGTATATAGAATCGGGGAAAGCAAGCTTATGTAAACTTACTTTTACAAAAGTCTTAACTTTGTCACGAAAACAAAAATCTATGATTTTTCATATTTGTCAATGTTCTCACACTTTCAAAGAATATATTAGCTTAGTCACTTTCTTATTTTTTTTACAAAACAAAATATCGAAGTCTTGAAAGTTGAATCCATATTATTGTAAATGTACATAAGAGTTTGTGATTACATATTTAGTGATTCTTGTATATGTGTTCAAGAAAGTTTCAATGGCTTAGCGGTATATGCTCTATATTTATGTCATACTAACCCGGGTTCGATCCTGTCCTTTGCATTTTTTTTCATTTTTTACGAAAAAATAAATGAGATGACGTGGCAACTTCGGGCTCTCTGATTGGATGATTATATATGCTGATGTGGACACTCTAAGAGAGGTTTATATCTCCCTTTTAGTATAGTATAGATGTCAAATACATACTCCTTGTTTTTTGGTCCACCATATAAATTACTTCTCACTTTTTTTTTCTTTTTTTTCAGTCTCTTTTTCTCCCGATTAATTTGGTTCGAATTTGTTTTTAAGATTTTGGATTATAGAATGGGGGTTTTTTCAAAATTCAAAATATCAATTAAACATTTTTTTTATAAAGGAACCAAAAGTAGGATGAATTCATAAACTTAAGTCGATATATCAAGTAGGGAAATATTTCATCTGAGTCTAGACTATAGGATTTGACATAATTAATTTTTTTTTACTTTGAGTCAGTATGAATATATTACATAATAATATCAAAATTATTTATCTTAGAAAATGTAAATGCACCTTTTTATTAATTTTCTCCTAAATAAAACTAAAACTTGAATTAGTGTTATCATTTCTATAAACCCATAAGCTCTAGTTTTTATACAAAATAATATATTACATAAATTATGAATTGTAAAAATAGTACATACAAAAATTTATATATGTCATCCATTTTTTTAATTTAATTTTAGTCTAATCAAACTACGAATAAAAATTGGTATCTAAATTATTTATATGATACTTGATTTGATTACTTGATAATGTAAAAATTCCACCAGGAAAAAAAAATACAAGTCCACCAGTATTATGGGACGCTAGATTTATAGTCAGTTCGGTCCATTAACGTAATTAGAAAAACCTTACAATAATATGACCCATTACTGCCAAGACCTGGCTCTTTATTGTAGCTTTTTGTTAAAACTCTTTTGCTCAGCCGTTCAAACAAAAAAAAAAGACTCTTTTGCTCAGCTGAGTCAAAATCCATGTCTCTTAGGATCTTTCTATGAGAAATAGTTCCATTTCCTTTTTTTTGTGCGGTTCTTTTCTACCAAATATTGAAACCTCAAAGATTTGAAAGAGCTTTTTGGGATTCTGGTATAAAAGGTTAGGTTAGGTCAACTCATGAGATAATCTCCTTATGTCACACAGCTAATGATGTCCTCCTACGAATAGGATATTTAATACTCCATACATTTTTTAATATGAGTCGTTTTAGAGAAATTTTTATGTTTCAAATTATATGACGTTTTCGATTTTTTATATAAAATTTATTAAAAGTTAATGTTATATTACTATACCTTCTATTTTATTATTGGTTGATTTGTGGTTAAGTAAATAATTAATGATGTTTTTGTTTAAAAAATGTAAAAAATTATTGATTTTCTTAATTTGTATGCACAATTCTAAAATAATTTATATTAACAAAACGGAGAGAGTAGTATTATTGATGTTTTAAGTCGTGATTGGTGGGAGAGGCATATAGTAAAGAAATAACAAAAAGTTGGTGTTAAGTTCATAGAAAGGCACTAGTGAAGAATTAATAAGATAATTAATGTTATCTTAAGAAAAATAAGTGAAGTGTCATCAGCTGCCTCTAATATAAGCCGGTGGTTTTATATTCGAGGAATAAGAATACGATGTTTTTGTACGAGACTTCGGAAGTTCGGATCGTCCTAGAATCTTATCTAACTAACATTCCAGCATCATATTCAACTTGTTATTTTTGCCCAATCTCTCAGTGCGTCTTATCTTTACCTTTTTTCTCTCCTTTTTGCTTCCATTATCGTCGATTTTGTATTTTCAAGTTGTATTAACAAATATACAGTTATGGGTCATGCTTAGTAATATAAGCTAACTTTACATCCGTTTTGACTAAACACTAACCGTAAAGTTTAACCAAGTTTTACTCAGCTTTATTTCTTATAATGCTTACCGAGCAAAAATGAATAGAATAAGAAAGGAAAGATATTGAGCATTTGAAACATAAAGTTAGGTATATTTTAGAGTGTGATTTAGAATTTAGGACACTTCTGTAACAATTGTTTTCTAATTTAATTTTTTAAAAAGTTGCAGAGAAATTCATCAACTTAAAAAATCATTCAACCATTTTTGATTGTCTGTTCACGTTTTGGTTCTTTTTTTTTTCTTTTAATCCTTCAAACTTTTTTATGCGAGTCAAATGGGATCATCGACTATGGATTTCGGCAATAAGTAAAACTCTTTTATCTTAATTTATTCATATATTCGATTATTCGTAAAAGAAATGGGTTTAGTGAACCGGTGAACAATAGAATAAAGAAGAAAAGGACAAAAGAGATCGATCTATCATCATCGCAGAAGCGAATATTTGTTACATTGGTGAATAAAATCTACTACTATTTATATTTAAGTATTGTGCACAGTTACATGACAATAATTAATTAATTATCTATATGGTCTCGTCGTTATACATACGTATCTAATTTGGCAGATATTTGTTAGTTTCCCCCTTTCTTTCCCGTCAAGAAAATATCTTTCGTTTTTTTTCGAACCAAAAGATATTTTATACTACTACGCCGACCGAAAAAGATATTTTAGTTTTTGTAAGGTCAAAGCAAAGGAGAGAGATATCATTCATTATTGCGACTTTCTGATTAAAAAGGCAAAACAATAGTACTACTACTAGTTTGTCCAAAAAAAAAAGTACTACTAGTAGTATATCTGAAACTTTTAAAGAAGCATTCTGATTCGTCGAAACGCATCGAAAAAGCGAACGCTTGAGAATCCATTATGGTTCAGAAGCGCCACTTGGTGAATTCCAAGTCGCGAGTCACGAGTGCATTGTTTTCAGTACGCGCAGTCTTATGACAGAACATAAACTCCTTTTTCTACTATTATCCCTTCCTTTAATAATATCTGTCCGGACCATAAAGAGTTTCTTGCTTTCACTATAAATACGACAGGGACCCACCATACCTTACACAAACCTTTTATTGTACTTTTTAAACTAAAGAAATTAATTATAATTAAAATTAGGCACTTTTTGATAATAATCAGATTATGTCACAAGCAAGCAGCCTACATGTCACACACCCACCCGTTGTCTATCCCTTCATTTTTCTTTCCTTGCGTTTTTTTCTTTTGTTTCCAAACAGAGAGAGAGAGAGAAGCTGAAGAAGAAATATTGTGGAATAATCGGCTCTGTGTTCTAAGGATTTCTGTCTGTTTGTCTCGAAACTTTATTGGTTCAGCCTGAGAAGATAGTTCAGACGATCTTTCTTATAAACTGTGAGTTGTTTTCCTCTTCTCTCTGTCTTTTTAGTTCTACGAATTAAAGATCCTTCTTCTTTTAGTGAAGGGTCTTCTCTATGAAGGGGTGGATCTTCCATTTTTTCATGTTTTCTTTTTGATTATTGAGTTTTAAGCTTGTTAGGATGAGGATGATTATGATAATTGTGATCACTGTAGAAAAAAATCTTGCAATTATTGAATTTTGAACTATGTCAAACAAAAGTACTGTAGATTTTCTGATCTGGGGTTTGAAGCTAAAGTTGATGTTATATTTACTTGTTTATTATTTTCTTTTGTTGGTTATAATCTCTGATTTGTGTACTGATTTGTTATAGTAAATCTCATTAAATAGGTTTATTTTCGTTTTTATGCTTCTCCTTTTGTTATGAAGTTTCCACCTGTGTATAGAAATCACAACCTGTATGCAGATATGTTTTAATATATATATTTGACTTTTTTTACAGCAGAAGTTGGATTTGGTCAGAGTAATAGAAGATGGGTTACATGTGTGACTTCTGTGGTGAACAAAGATCAATGGTGTACTGTCGATCCGATGCTGCGTGTCTCTGCCTCTCCTGTGACCGGAGTATTCATTCAGCTAATGCATTGTCCAAACGACATTCTAGGACACTTGTCTGCGAGAGATGCAATGCACAGCCTGCTACAGTTAGGTGTGTTGAAGAAAGGGTTTCACTCTGTCAAAACTGTGACTGGTCAGGCCACAACAACAACAACAACAATTCTAATTCTTTGTCGAGTCATCACAAGAGACAAAGCATAAGTTGCTATTCTGGTTGCCCTTCAAGCTCGGAGCTCGCCTCTCTCTGGTCTTTTTGTTCAGACTTATCTGGATCCGTTTGTGAACAAGAAATGGGTATGATGAATATAGACGATGATGGTCAGACCAACCAAAACTGTAATGAGGCTAAGAAAGATGTCATCGTTGGCTCCTCTTCAAGGCTTGAAACCAGTTATGCAGCACATGCAAACTCATCATTTGCTAAGGTAATATTCCATCCGTTTCAAATTAAGTATCATTATAGAATAAAATTTCCTTGAAAAATAAATGTAATTTTATCAATTCAATCAGTTCTTTTCCATGAATTTATCTTTTTCTCTAATTAAATTAAAATAAAAAACTATAAATGCTCGTTTAGATAGTCAAATCAGAACAAAATTGAATATATAACCTTATTTTTAATTTCTGTGAAAAAAAAAACTAAAACAACATTTGTGTGGCATCCATGGTTTTATCATCTTGTTACTAAATTCGAGTTTATTGTGTGTTTATGGTTTGAAGGATATTGGAGTGTGTGAAGATGACTTTTATGATAACTTGGGTATGGATGAAGTTGACTTGGCACTTGAGAACTATGAAGAGCTCTTCGGTACTGCCTTTAACTCCTCAGGACATCTCTTTGGACAATGTGGAATCGATAGTCTTTTCCAGAAACATCAAGCAGCTCCTGAGGTATATATCTTTTTTGCATTTTCTTTTTGCATCTTTATGTGATTCTAATGATGATTTTGTTTTAATTTTAATCCAGGGAGGGAACTCAGTGCAACCAGCTGAGAGCAATGATTCATTCATGAGTTCTAAAACCGAGCCAATAATTTGCTACACATCGAAGCCAGCACATTCCAACATATCTTTCTCTGGAGTCACCGGAGAAAGTTGTGCTGGAGATTTTCAAGAATGTGGTGCATCATCTTCCATGCAGCTCTTGGGGGATCCACCATGGTATCCTCAAACATCACAGGATAATAATGCTTTCTCACATTCAGTTACTCGTAATAACGCGGTTATGCGTTACAAGGAAAAGAAGAAGGCTCGCAAGTAAGTGCACCGTACTCTCTATTGCAAAATCCAATGCATGCCACAATGAGACACTGTTGATTTTTTTTATTTGCTATAGGTTTGATAAGACAGTGAGGTATGCTTCTCGGAAAGCAAGAGCTGATGTGAGAAGGCGTGTAAAGGGGAGATTTATCAAAGCTGGTGAAGCTTATGACTATGACCCACTCACTCCAACCAGAAGCTACTGAATGATTCTCTATGAAAGGTAAACCTTTAGTAGATACTAGGGAAAAGGTTATGTGACTTATGGAGAGAGTTCTGAAGTCAGAATCTTGCAAACTGTGAAAAACAAGACTATTTACTCTGGTATGATAAGACACTAAACTGATGGTTTAAGCAATCATTCTTTATTGGGATTCAGTCAGTTTTTTTTTGGCCTCAGAAGCTTCATTCTTGTTCAGAGGGATCATTCCTTGCTGCTACAGGCATTACACAGATCAGAGTTCCATGAGTTTTGTTCTTGGCAGGGAGATTTAGGGTAAATAAATAAACAATATGATTGTATACGCCTTTCTTTTCCATTTGTATGTATGCTGCTCATAAATGCTTTTCTGTTTTGCTCTCGGCAGCATTCTTGTAAATTAAAGACATTATCTAGAATCTTTCAGACAGTTATTGAACAGTTTGCCTCAAGAAGACAAAGTTTGTTACCACGTTAAGTCCTCTCTAACTAATTGACTTGATCAAGCTTAACGTTGCTTAGCGTCCAACTCTTTATTGAATTGATTGTAACTTTGAAGTCTCCCCTTGGTAGCTTTGAAGATAACTTTTACATTCGAATTTTCTTGAAACCCATTATTAACATCAAAAGGTCATACATTGTTTTTAGTTTTCTCATATTTTCGAATTCAAATATAAAGAAAAAATTTCAGGAACCTCGAATAGACAAGTTGAGCCAAGATGAAGAAAGTTTGTCCAAATTTGATTGCTGGCCCGGATATGAAAACATTGACCAAAAGGCCAAGAAAAGAACGAAGAGTCTTCAGATACAGACTCAGGCAGGCAGCAAAGTTCTTAGGCTTTAGCTCAGAAACTTATAAAGAGAGCTAAGAACAACCTCTTCTCAAAACTAAGAAAGTAAATTTTTTGCTAAAAACCATAAGAAACAAAAAAGATATAGAAACACCAAAAACACTTTGATTCATAAAAAAATAATAATACCTTCCCCCTATCCTCTTATGATCATTCTCTGTCAATCCCTTCATGCTTCAAAGCTTTTCATCTCTTCGGTAATTTGTTAAATGGCACACACAAACACGCAAGTCAACGAAACCTGCACCATATCTTCCTGAACCCTCAAAATCTTCTTTTACTTTTCTTTTGTACTCCCTGTTTCAGTAATTACTTGGCCAATTCATCTGTGTCTGTTGAGGCTGTTGGAAAACGTTAGGCCCAGGTGCAACCATTTCACCTCCAGCGACACCACCTTGAGACTGTTGTAAGAGCGGATGATGAACTCCTCCTGGTGCTGTCACTGCTTGTCCTGGATGATACATCCCTGGGAATGCCACGTGACCAGCTTGTGCTGGAGCGTAAGTCACGTGTTGCCCATGGTGCTGTAAACCGTAGAAAGAGCTTGGCACATCTCTTCCTGGTCCAGCAATCCATACAGGCAGTGCTTCACTCTGCAAAACCCCAGGAAACTTTGAGTAATCCTTTAACCGGATTGGGTTTAAAGAGGGAAAGGGAATAGACATTACCTGTTGCCCTGTTGTGTTGTAGCCGTTGTTTTCCTTCAACTGCAATGTGCTGAGATCCTCATTGGAATTTGAATTCCCAGCTGAAGCAGCAGAGGAGGGATTATACCCTGCTGGGAAGGAACCATACGATGGTCCGTAACCACCAGGCATACCAACATGAGCCAAGTTTCCTGCGTTAGTCCCGGGCTTGTAATGAGGAAGTGTGTATTTGCCTCCTGGTGCAGCAGCTCCAGGGGGTGGAGGAGTATGATATACACCGCTCGCCTGAGGTTGCTGGGGAAATGCACCGTTGCTCAAGAACGGGTGCATTGTCGGGAGAGGTGGATAGAACGGGGAGAAGTAGTGTCCATATGGCATGTAGTTTGGTGGATAATGCGACATGTGTAATCCCGGGGGACGGAAAACAGGAACAGGCTGCTGCGTGACAGGTAAAGAGCTCTGCATCAGCCCAGCAGCCTGAGTTGCCAATGGAGTTGGACTAGCTGTCGACATCACCAAATTGTTTCCACCCTGCAAATCAACATGTTTAAACATTTTAGACACAGAAAACTGATGTTATATGTTTGTAAAATGTTTCATAATGCATTCAAGTGGCTGGTATGTTAAATTTTACCACTAATGCTACTGATGTTGGAAGACTAATGCGATGATAAACGTAAAAATCTCAGAACAACGTTTAGGCCAAAATCGCAAGGCGTGGAATGTATTATATAATAAACAAATAACCCAAAAAAATTGCTCTAACCTCTTGCATGGTTTGAGATGAACGAGGAGGCAACCCTGTAACATTCCCATTGAATTTGGACGCAGCAAAGGGAGAAACACGGCCATCACTGTCAGGGCCTGGGCGGTAGAACTGAGCATAGTAACTCGCTGTATCAAATGGCTGCTGGACCTTCAAGCAACAAAAGCAAATGTTATTTAAATTGAAAATATAAAAATCGATCAAGCATATGGTAGCTTAAAAGATATCAAATTTGGAGCATTACCACAAAATTGGGAATACGAAGGGCATCACGTGCTTGAGGGTCAGCATTCTCAAACTGTGGAAGCTGGCTCCCAGGAGCTGGAGGAGCGATCCCGGTGATATTACTTGGAACGTGGTCAAAAGAGTTTTGATTGCCTTCGGACTCCAACATATTCTCTTGCTTGGAGACATCATACTCTGGAGCTGCTGCATCTGTTGCGGTAATACCTTCACCAGCCATATCATTTGGAACTTGTGAAGGCGACTCTGAGTAAACATTATTGTCCTCCTCCTTTTCAGTCGAAATGACAGTTGGGTGACTGAATGCATTAAAAAGACAAAAATAAACATTTTAGACACTGGTCGTATATACAGTCATAGTTCAAGACATCAAAGTGGAGAAAATTTAAATTATTAAAAACTGGTTTCTGTTTCAAACTTAAGAGCTAAAAGCAGGACTGAGAGTTGTTTCTAAGAACAAATCCCAATTAATCTAGCCACTGACACTATTAGATCAACTAGCTGCCTACAGCATCTCAAAAATATATATGCTCTGTGACACCTAGAATCTACAGCTACTAAGCAAAACTAGCGAGCTACACTAGGGAATTTGTTTTACCTATTTCACTCAGTAATCCATTATAAACAACTCTTTAACTCACGTTACTCTAAATTGATAATATTTAGTCACTCAGCAGCAACACAAGAATAATTGACAAAGTACTAAGTAGAGAAAGGTAGATACCTTAAGTCCTCTTCTTCAACTTCCGGCGAATTCTGAGAGAGAGGTACAGATATTTTCTCAGTCTCTGGAAACGCTACCGAGCTTGATGTTATTGAAAAGCCAGCATCAAAGCTTCCAAAGCTAAACTTGGTTCGTTCAGCCTCTGGAACAAGGATGTGGTTGGGAATAATAACATGCTGACGTTGGATCTGCAAGTCTTCAAGCTGCCTCTCCAATCTAGATGTGTCCTCTGCAGAAGGGACAACATCTTCAGCAGATTTTTCGCTGGCTTCAGTAGGAACTACAAGAGTTTCGGCTGTAGCTGATGCGACAGAGCCCTGAGTGGTGTTATGGTTCACTGGCTTCGGTTTCCATTCCTTACCTAGAAACAAAGCATCCATGATGGTGGTGTCAGAAGATTGCCAATGCAAATTAAAAACAAAACAAATTAAGAAGAACTATAGAAGACAAAAAAATGTTTCACTTCCTTATTTACATAAATGAATCATAGTTACCTCTTTGAGCAACGCTCTGATGCGACCGGTTACTGTAGTTAGAAGAAGGCCGGCTACCCGTGCTGTTGCTATGAGATGAAGCAGGCCTCGGAACATAAGCGTCGTTCACGGCGGTCTTCACAACCCCACGAGCTCTGTTATGGAACTTGCTTTCTCCCATGTGTTGTTCATGCACTGTTTGCTCGCCAACAGATTTGGGAGTGAATCGAACCTCAGAGGAGGATGGACGAGGGAGTGGCAAAGAACCAGCCGACTTCTGCTCATTAACGCCCAATGCTAGACGATTTTTGCTTGATTCAATGCTGTTTGAGGGGACTGAAGATCCAGTAGCTTTGCCTTGGCCTGAACGAGCTGGTCGGTTGGAAGGATGATGAACATCAGAAGTTTTATCCATCACAGCTGAATGGCTGTTAATAAAACAAAGATCATGAGAAAGTTCATCTACACGGTATATTCATGCTGGAAGAAAAAAGGCCTACTCCTACTAATGTCATACAGAATAAAGAAAAATGATACATAATAGGGATTTGTGCTATAGGATGAGAATCACCTTGACACTGCATTGTCTTTAGTTTTTGTTTCTTGGGAGGTTGAAGCTGATGGATCGGTGACCTGCTTTGGACCGTTTTCTTTTCTGAAAGAATTCTTTGAACCGGCACCATCTGATTAGAAAGTAAACATTCACAACAGAGACTTTATCAACGACTGAACTTTTCAGAAAGAAACAGAGTATGGACAGCCACTAGGGAACTTTCTATAGCACATGCTTCGACTGGGCACACTAAATCCAAGTTATAAACACGTGCAACATGTCCTCGGAGGAAAATAAGCAAGAATAAGTTTTAAGTATATATATAACAAACAGGATTAAGACCGCAAGTAAACCACCTTACAAAGAAAACTAATGCTGTATATTAAGAGATGTAACATTGTGGTGTTTACCATGTGATGAATGACGAGAAGAGAAATTCACCCGACCACCCCTGCCACCACGGCCTGGGCCAGCAGATCTCCATTGTGGTTCAACAGAATCCTTGTTGGTAAGGTTCTGTTGCATTTAATAACATAGTCAATCACCATGTCACAACAAAATATGATGTTTAATGAAATAGACCATAAGAAGTGCAAAAACTACCAACCTCTTTTCTCTTATCACGCTTCTTCTTAACCTCAAGGAATGGATCTGCAGAATCACGAACAATTTTCCAAATTAGTTCAGAGCATAGTATAGAATAATATCAACCAATCCAAGCATTGACTTATATGAACCATTCTAAAATCCTAATGCAATACCACAAGATCCGCCTTGACAACCAAAGCTTTAAACAAAATAAACATAACCAGAGTTCCACTGATAGATCCACCAGAGACATGGCTTTAAAACTATTCCAAAGAGCGCATAACAAGCCCAGTATACATGAATTTCTAAGCAATAGATTCATCTACAAAGCACCAGTCTTTGTCTAAGAAAAATTATTTCCCCTGGAAAAAAACACTTCGAAGCTAAGTAACCTTTTGTCACACACACACACACACACACACACCACTAGTGGATATAAATTGATTCTCACGCATATTCTAAATCAAATCCTAAACTTTTTTTTGTGTGAAAAAACGGTTATAAGACAATATCAAATAAACAACTAAAGACAGATTTTACTACCGAACATAAGAGAAAGACAAATCAGAAGCTAAAACCTAAGTTTAAGACAAGAAAAAAAAAACAAAAACCCCCAAATCGAAAACCTAAAATTACATCGCGGATCCGTTAATCGAACGAATCGAATACAAGGATTAAAAGATCATTACATACCCTGAAGAAGAAGGCGCTGAGTAGCCTCATCGGGATTCATATTGCATTCGAGGAGCATTGCGTGAATCTCCTCCTCACTGTAGTTCCCAGCAGTGATCTCCTTGATCGTCTGAATCGTCTTCCGAGTCTTCGCCGGAATCGAAACCCTAGCGCCACCACCACCACCACCGCCGCCTACCATCCTCTTAACAAACTTACGTCGCTCTTTGTCGCTTCTGTGAATCGAATCTGGGACCAGACCTAGAAGGTCTCGGTGCCTATACGAATAGGAGAGTGATGAATCAGCAGAGGAGAGGATTGGGATTTGAAACTACGAGGAGGAGGAAGAAGGGGGCGAGAAAGGGGAATGAGCAAAAAAAAAATACGCAAGTGTGTGATTTTAGAAGCGTAGGGCTCTCTCTCTCTCTCTTATACTATTATATGTTTTGGGTTAATCCTTTTTACTTCTCAGTTTTTTAAATTTTTAATTATTGAAATTCAAGAAATCTTTAATCTATGATGATTAATTTTTTTTTAATGATGGCGTTAAGTTTTTTAAGCGGTTCATAAAATATGATGGGAGGCTAAAAGTCATAAAGTAATAATTTAACAATAATTTTTCAGTTCCAAGAAAATCCTAGTTTATACTTTTTACACATGAAAGTAAAAATTAAATTCAATAAAATATATTACAAACTTTTCTTTTTTTTTTAGAATTATATTTTGAGCAGAAATAACAACTATAATGTTAAGTAACCTAAAGATTACATAATTTTGTTAAAATTTAAACGAATAAAACTGTTTGGAATATGTTTTCGTTATATATATTTTTGAAACTAATTAGATTTTTCAATCTTTGTGTGTTATCTATCACTTATCAGTAGTTTTAAGGTTTCATTATATCATTTATTTTAGTAAATATGCTATGGACAAAAAAAATCATTGTTTACTGCTAGTTGTGTACAATAAAATATCACAAATTTGTTCATATTATTGAAGATAAATTTTAATCTATGCTGCTAAAGAGAAAAACTGTAAGATAAAATGGAGATATTCCTGCTAATACTGTTTTCCAATAATTCCATTCCACTTTATTCAAAAAGTTGATAAACAATTGTACTGTAGCTGTATAAAGTTATTCAAAAACAAAAAACAAAAATTAGATTTCACAGCAAAATATTCACAAATATTATCTTGCAAGTTTGGTTTTCCTCTAAAAGAAATAAAAATAAACTTTCGCTGCACGTTGCATACATCAACAGTCAGTTTACTTGTCCCCTAAGAGTCTTTAGATCAGTTGACAAAAAAAAAAGAGTCTTTAGATCCAAACCCAAAACCAAAACAAACCGAACCAAACCGGACTCCACAATCTTACCGCTAAAGCAAGTGTGCATAGCCACTCGTCTTCTCTCTTCTCACCTTCTCCTCTCCAATGGCGAAAGCTTCGAACTTTCTCCAGTCAACCCTCCTCCCATCCTCCTCCCCTCTCCGCAACCTCCGCTCCCAACCTCTACCCCTCTCCTTCCCACCTCTCCCGTCGTCCCGCCACCGTCCCATAACAATCCACTGCTCCGTCTCCGCCGGCGAGACAACAAAACGATCCTTGGAGGAAGCACCTGACATCTCATGGGGCTGCGAGATAGACTCAGTCGAGAACGCCACTTCCCTCCAGAGATGGCTCTCGGACTCAGGCCTCCCGCCTCAGAAGATGGCCATCGACAAGGTCGACATCGGAGAGAGAGGGCTCGTTGCCTCTCAGAGTCTCAGAAAGGGAGAGAAGCTTCTCTTCGTTCCTCCTTCCCTCGTCATCAGTGCTGATTCCGTAAGTCCCACATCGAAAAAAGCTTCGAACTTTGAGATAAAGTCATGACCTTTTTATTATAGGTGTGGACTAATGGTGAGGCTGGTGAAGTGATGAAGCGTTACGATGTTCCGGATTGGCCTTTGCTGGCGACTTATCTGATAAGTGAAGCGAGTTTTCAGAAGGGTTCGAGATGGTTTAACTATATCTCTGCTCTTCCCAGACAGCCTTACTCGCTTTTATACTGGTAATAACTTTGTTTTCTTTTTTTTTTTAATTCCCAGTTGATAGCATTATTTTTTGTAAATGTTATCAGGACTCGGACAGAGCTTGATATGTACTTGGAAGCTTCACAGATACGAGAGCGAGCAATCGAAAGAATCACGAATGTTGTTGTAACGTGAGATATTATATTCTCTTTCTTTCTTATCTCTCAACTGCTAGTGATGTGTAGAGAACTTTGCTTTGCTTTAAGTCTTGGACTCTTTGTTAAGCTCTAGGCTCTATGCTTTACTTGATGCACTCTCTGGCACTTATTGTGTGTGTGTGTGTGGGTGGGTGGGGATAGGGGACTGATGATTATGTCCTGCATTAGACACCGCTTATGTTTTTTTTTTTTTTCATTTTTCTTCTCCAGTTATGAAGATTTAAGAAGCAGGATATTTTCCAAACACCCTAATCTTTTCCCTAAAGAGGTAAATGCTACTGCCTATTTTGCTAGAGTTGACTCAGAGACAGAAGTATTCAGTTTGCTCTTTGTGAAATCTAAGTTAATCTTCCGGATCAGACTTGTTGTCTGTTTGTTTTGTGGTGTTATTTTGAAACTTGCAATGTTGTGCACTTCTGTATATGCAAGTGGTAGTGGTTCTGTTCTATTATCTGTGATAGTGTATTTTGAATTTGTTGTCAGCATGTATATGAGTTTGCTATTCATTGGTTGGTTGCAGGTTTTCAACGATGAGACATTCAAGTGGTCTTTTGGAATCCTATTCTCACGCTTGGTAAGCACCACTTCATCATAAGCAACCAGTTGCTGCTCATGTTAATTGATGCACTTGATTTAAATGTCTTGAATTAGTGAAACAACAAACTTGTTCTTTAATCCTTGCACGAAAAAGCAGCCTGGCACTATTTATATAGAAAATGACCACTTGCAACCCAAAAACTATTTCATTTCTCTTTTCTTTGTGGTAGCCAATGTGCTGCATGCTTGTCACTGTCAATTCATACTTAAGTTTCTATAACACAGGTACGGTTGCCATCAATGGATGGAAGATTTGCCTTAGTTCCATGGGCAGATATGCTTAATCACAACTGTGAGGTACTTCTGCCTATCTTTATAATAACCAATTACCTCTCATATTCTCTTCATCAGAAAAACATTATGGTAATAAATATTTCAAATTTCTGCTTTGGACAGGTTGAGACTTACCTAGATTATGATAAGTCCTCAAAAGGAGTTGTCTTTACAGCAGATCGACCATATCAACCAGGTGAGCAGGTAAACAATATCTATAGATTCATCCAAAGTGGAATAAGAATCGTCTAAAAAGTCTCTAATACGTTTTCCATTACATGACCTTTGTGCAGGTTTTCATATCGTATGGCAACAAATCAAACGGAGAGCTGCTGTTATCTTACGGGTTTGTCCCCAGAGAAGGAACCAACCCTAGTGATTCAGTGGAGCTGGCAATGTCACTCAGGAAAAACGACACGTGTTACAAGGAAAAGCTTGATGCTCTAAAGAAACACGGATTATCAACGTAATCAAAAAACTCTTCCACCATCTTTATTTTCCCTTTGTAGATATTGTCTTGATCAAAATTGTTCACTGCAGGCCTCAGTGCTTCCCCGTGCGAATCACTGGTTGGCCATTGGAGCTGATGGCGTATGCTTATCTAGTTGTGAGCCCTCCAGATATGAGTAACAGCTTTGAAGAGGTTTGGCTATTGACTCCTTTTTTAAGAGACTTACTACATCTCCTTCCTGAATATTATATTCGTTTCAGATGGCGAAAGCTGCTTCGAATAAGTCATCAACGAATAAGGATCTAAAGTATCCGGAAATCGAGGAAGAAGCATTGCAGTTCATACTGGATTCATGCGAAACAAGCATATCAAAGTACAGCAGATTTTTAAAGGTGATAAAATAAACCTAAACAGCTTATCTCTTGCTTTCTTTCATCTGCTTATGGTTAGTTTTGTTGATTATGTAAATTGTAGGAAAGTGGATCAATGGATTTGGACATAACATCTCCAAAACAGTTGAACAGAAAAGCGTTTCTGAAACAGCTAGCTGTAGACTTGTCCACCAGCGAGCGTAGGATACTGTACCGTGCTCAATACGTAAGGATTTTCACTTTCTAGCCAATACAATATTTAGTATAAAATTTTAATGAATATCTTGGAAACTCTTGTTTTTTTTTATGGTCAGATTCTGAGGAGGAGACTGAGAGATATAAGAAGCGGTGAGCTGAAGGCTCTACGGCTTTTTAGTGGAATTAGAAACTTCTTCAAGCAATGAGTAAACATCATCATCAACAGCTTTCAGATCCATTAAAGGTAGTGCTGCTGCATTGTGCTTCAAAATGTAATTTTCCAGCCAAAAAAAAAAGAATGTGGTGTTGATCTTTTAGCATCATACAAAAATGTATTTGATATGTATTTTGTACAATCTCTCTGTCGATGTTTACACTTTTTTTCTTTGTTCATAGAATGCATAAATATCATCGAGGTTGATGTAAACGTTTTGATATTTTTTTTCTCCCCAAAGAAACGTATGAATCAATGGAGTTAATATTGGTATTTAGTGACGTGGCAATATTTAAATGGTTTTAAAGGTATCTTACCACCAATTACATCGCGCCACGTAAGCTCGCTGACTAAATAACTAAAGCGACGTCGTTTACAGTTGATTATGCTTGTCGGGTCTCAGTCAAAACAAGCTACATCGTGTCCTATTCTGAAAGAACTCGCTCTTTCTCTCTCCCCACCGTCTCCTTCTCCGATCTATCACTCTTCATTGTTTTTTTTTTCCTCTCAATTCTCTGATTTTGAAGGTAAATCTTATCACCTCGTAAACATTGAAACCTAATCAAAGATTATTCTAACGATTGAATTACGTTTTTTAATTGAATTAATTCAATATTTTGTTCTGTGGCAGATGAGCTTGAAGGCTACGATCCTAATCCTAGGGCTCGTGTGGAGCTTCCAGGCAGCGTTAGGGATTAGATTCGTGATAGACAGAGAAGAATGCTTCTCCCACAAGGCTGAATACGAAGGAGATACCCTTCATGTCTCTTTCGTCGTCATCAAGTCTGATTCTCAATGGCATTTCAACGAGGATGGTGTAGATCTTGTGGTATGACTCCATTTCATCTGGACACTTGTTAATCGTAGAAAAAAATGCTTAAGAATCTCCAATGTTGAATATGAATTAGCTATATATATGTTGTTGGTAGATAGATAATCTCTTAGCATGTATATTATATAGAAAATTATTTTATTTAAGAGTTTTATCTTGTGCCATTAGGGGTTTATTTGGTTGTTGTTATGCTTAATTTTGTGTAACCAATAGTGATTACACAAAATATTATATAGAAATTTTTTTTATTTAGAGTTTTATCTTGTGCCATTAGGGGTTTATTTGGTTGTTGTTATGCTTAATTTTTGTGTAACCAATAGTGATTACACAATTTTATTTATTGGTGTGTTTGTAAACAGATACATGGGCCAACAGGGGAACAAGTTCATGACTTCAGGGAGCAGATTAGTGCCAAGCACGACTTTGTTGTCCAGAAGAAAGGGGTTTACCGTTTCTGTTTCACTAACAAGTCTCCTTACCACGAAACTATTGACTTCGATGTACAGCTTGGTCACTTTGCCTACTACGATCAGCACGCAAAGGACGGTGAGGATTCTCTGCTGTTTGGTTTTGTACCGGTTATGTTAGGCTGATAATGATTTTTTTGTGTGTGTAGAGCATTTCACTCCGTTGATGGAGCAGATATCGAAGTTAGAGGAGGCTCTTTACAACATTCAGTTTGAGCAGCATTGGTTAGAGGCTCAGACCGATCGTCAAGCCATTGGTAACTCTCTTTCTATAAGATCTATTTGTGTGTGTGTTTTTTTTTTGCGAGAGTTTAATATGGTTTTATCTTGTTTTGTTGTAGTGAACGAGAACATGAGCAAAAGAGCAGTGCACAAAGCTTTGTTCGAGTCGTTTGCATTGATCGGGGCAAGTGTCCTCCAAGTTTATCTTTTGCGTCGCTTGTTTGAACGCAAACTCGGCATGTCTCGTGTTTAAAAGTGAATTTTGGAAGCTTTCCCCTAAGTATTTATCTTGCTTCATAAGTTAAAATGTACCACAGAATCTTTAACTCTTTTTACAGTCGTAGTTCATCTGAAAGATTTCACATTTTCAAGATATCATCAAAACAAATAAATAAGACATCAATAGTCTGTGTGTAACAACTGGATTGCATTTTGTAGATACTTTTAAAAAAAATCTTACAAAACAAACAAATGACAAGTTCTTGCATACATAACTTGTGTGGTCAACAAACACTAGTACATGTACTTTTGGAGAACTCACACTTGAAAGCAACTCAACAATAGTAATAGCAATAGTATTACATCGATCAAAGGTCTATCATCAATTGATGAGATCACACCATTAATGGAACCTCTGAAACTCAATTACCCTCTCTCTCTCAGCTAGGATGGTAGTTGGCTTGAATTTACTTTCTTCAGCCATTTATTTATTGATAATTATAAATGACGTAACCAATAAGATGTTTAAGAAGTAAAAACTGATTAATATAATTACTTGGATTCCTATAGGTCCTTTTTAAAGTTATAAATGACGTATCATAACTCTATATCCGTCTCTTCATATTCTTCTCCCATCTCCAAAATTTCCTTTAAATTGTTTTAAACAACCCTAAAGCAGTTATGGATAATGATAAAGGATGCAGAAGGTTCATCTTGGTTGATGATGAGTACAAGTTCTTCTTTGATCATCATCTTAGTGGTGGCGACAACACTTTTCTCCCTCCCTTTGACGATGACAATGTGGAATCTGAAACTCGTAGTCTTGGTTTCAAGGTTTCTGGTGGTTCAAAAAGATCAAAGAAACCAATCAACAACAGAGTTTCTCAGAAGAGAAAGAGGAAAGAGATTGGGTCCGAGGATGAGGCTTCAAGAGCTGTTCCGGTAGCTACAACTAGAGAAAGCATTCAACGTGACAATAGAGCTTCTGAACGAAGAAAGAGGAAGATGGCTGAGTTTGAGTCCGCTAGTGTTTCAAGGGCTGTTCCGTTTGTAAACATCCAACGAGACAACAAAGCCAAGAAAGTGTCAGTGTCAAAGGTTGAGACTTCACGGGATGTTCCGTTGGTTAGAGACAAAGAAGTCATCCAACGAGACAACAAAGCTAAGAAAGTGTCAGAGTCAACAAAGGTTGACACTTTAAGGGATGTCCCGTTGGTTAGAGCTCAAGAAACCACCCAACGAGACAACAAAGCTAGGAAAGTGTCAGAGGCAACAAAGGTTAACACTTCACGAGATGTTCCGTTGGTTAGAGCCAAAGAAGTCATCCAACAAGACAGCAAAGCTAAGAAAATGTCAGAGCCAAAGGTTAACAAGGATGTTCCCTTGTTTAGGACCAAAGAAGTCATCAGAAGAGACAAAAGGGTTGCTGAACGAAGAAAGAAGAAGATTGATGAAACTAAAGCAGCAGGGACTTCAAGGGTTGTTCATGTGGAGAAAGTAAATAGAGATGTAGACAAGACTCCAAGGGTTGTTCCAGTGACACAAAGCAACAAAGGAGTTTCTGTTGGGACAAGGAAGAAGAAGAATGAAGCAGCTGTGGATAAAGACTACGTGAGCTACCTCACATGGCTTGTAGACTCTCTTAAAGCTTCCACAACTACTGTTCCTGTTCAGTCTGAAAAGGATCTATTAGCAAAAGTAAAGGTTGAGCAAGATACTGAGTCTTGTTCTCATGATGATGATGATGATATAATGGTTAGTGATTCCCCTTTCTTGAGTGGAGATAGAACTACACCTTTTGTGGTGTCCAAGAGCAAGACAGTGATTGATCTCGAGAAAGATAGTACAGAGGACGAGAGTAGAAACTGTGTGTTTACAAAAGAGCTAATGGAAGCTTTGGAGAAACCATATGATAAAAGAGAGTTGTTGAAGCTCTTTGGTGATGTATCAAAGAAAAAACCAGTGATTCGGTGTAAAGAACTGAGAAATGGAAGAGTAAAGAATTATGAGACTTCTGAGTTGGCACCTTCTTATCTTGAGAAAGTGTCTGATTTCGATAGAGAATACAAGCGTGTGAATGGTGATGATAAGGCGAGATTGAAGTTGCTGCGTGGTTTTTTCTTCTACTTGAAGAATGTTGCTCGTGCTGGTTCTTTCAAGCCTTGGTTGCCAGAGAACCAAAAGAAGCTTGGACAAAAGAAGCAATGCTTGCAACCATAAGGGGCTGTGTAGTGAATCTTTTGGGTTAAATAAGCAGGTTGGTGTTGTTTTGAATCAGTGTATTGTCTTGTTTCTTTTGTAGTTGTTGTTGGATGACAATATGATTCAGAGTAGTTTATTGTTCTCCAAGAATCTGTTATTATTGATGCAAGGTCTCAGACTCTTGTTCTCATAAGACTAAAACTAGATTATGCAATTTAATTGAGTTAAAAGGAGGGTAATAATCTGATATAGTAAAGCAGGTTGATGTAGTTTTGAAAAAGTGTATTGTCTTGTTTCTTTTGTTGTTGTTGTTGTTGTTGGATGACAAGTAATCTAATATTATTGATGCAATGTCTCAGACTGTTGATCTCATAAGACTAAAACTGGAACTAGATTATGAAATTTAATTGAGTTAAAAGGCATTAGATTTGAGGATGATGGCGTTGGGGGTTTGAACTCTGAATGTTGATTTAAATAACTTTCTTATTTAATAAGAAAAAAACTGAGAAGACAAGATTGTTATGCTTTCTAAACTAACAGAGAGAACAAGCAGTAACCAACATCAGCACCATCTTCTTGTACAACACACTTACTATATACAACATGGCTAATATATTGAAGCTATAAGCATTTGACTCTTTTTTTTTTTTGGGGTCAAAAGCATCAGACTTTAATAGAAGTGAAGGAAAGTAATTGCAGTTTAAATGACTAAATTACCCTTACTAAGAGTCAACAATTACCTTCACGCCATCTTTAAACCCTACCGTCAACTGTCACTGCTTCTTTTAACCTAACACCAATCCAAACTTGCCGCTACCGTCGCCGGGGAACTTCAGAGTTGCTGTCTTCTATCGAATTCTCAACGAAGGTAAATTAGATTTTGTGGGTTACATTCTTTTTTTACTGTGCTGTATAAAGTTATTTACTTTACTCAGAAACAGAGCTGTGTTGTGTTGTGTTGTGTCTGTTTGTAGTAGTGATGGTGGGGGTTTCGTTTGGGGAGCAACAGTTTATTAAAGGTGGGATTGCTCAGGACCTTCGAACTGATGGTCGGAAAAGATTGACTTACCGTGACATCTACGTCGAAACCGGCGTTATTCCGCAGGTAATGTAATAATCTCCTAAAACTTATGTTTCAACAGATTTGCTTACTACTCTCTTTGCTGTTTTTTGTTTGGCTCTAAGGCTAATGGTTCAGCGAGAGTTAGGATAGGTGGAACTGATGTCATTGCAAGTGTAAAGGTACTTCCTTTATTACTCTCTCTCTCTACAATGTCATGTTGACTGAGAAGTGTTACTATGAATGTTAAGGCAGTGATCTTGTGTGACTACAGGCTGAGATTGGGAGGCCAAGTTCACTTCAACCTGATAAAGGAAAGGTTGCTGTTTTCATTGATTGCAGTCCAACAGCAGAACCTACATTTGGGGTGAGCATTTTGGCATATCATATTCATCACTTTTGTCTTCAAAGTCTCAACCTTTATGGTCTTAAAGTCTCTAATACTTTGTAACTTGCTGTTACTCAGGGGAGAGGTGGTGAGGAGTTGTCTTCTGAGCTTGCTTTGGCTCTTCAGATATGTCTTCTTGGTGGCAAAAGTGGAGCAGGTTTGCAATCATGTTCTTTCTAAACTGCATATTGTTATGTTTTCAGCTTGTAATGTTCATAGCAATTTTGGTTACAGGAGCTGGTATAAATTTATCTTCGCTTTTGATCAAAGAAGGAAGAGTCTGCTGGGACCTTTACATAGATGGCCTTGTCATTAGTTCAGATGGGAATCTATTGGATGCACTTGGTGCTGCCATCAAGGTAATAGAAAGGGTCTTTTGTTTAAGTTGATTGTAGATTGGTTCAGTCTATTTGTCTTTTAGTTGGTTTTGTAGTTTTAAGATATGTTGCAAATTGATAGTTTAGTGCACTTGTTGACTAATGCTTTCCCTGCAGGCTGCTTTAACGAATACAGCTATACCAAAAGTCCAAGTTTCAGCTGAAGTGGCGGATGATGAGCAACCAGAGATTGACATCAGCGACGAAGAGTATCAACAGTTTGATACTTCCAGTGTCCCAGTCATAGTCACGTTAACTAAAGTAAGCATAGCCTGAATCACAACATTACATCTTCTTAAGTGAAGTTTACTTAACATTCATATAAATGCTCGTGTCTTTTGGTTTTATCAGGTGGGGAATCATTACATAGTTGATGCGACAGCGGAAGAGGAGTCTCAGATGAGCTCAGCTGTTTCTATATCCGTGAACCGTGGGGGACATATCTGTGGGTTAACCAAAAGAGGCGGGTGTGGTTTAGACCCGAGCGTCATACTTGACATGATCTCTGTGGCCAAGCATGTGTCAGAGACTCTGATGAACAATCTTGATTCTAAGATTTCAGCTGCAGAGGCCTGTGAAGACGATGAGTCTTGACTTTGCAATCCTTTTTGAGTTTCTTTAACTCAAACGTTTAAGATATGTGTGCAACGACGACCATTGTTTGAATCAATCGTATTTGTATCTAAGTTAAACGTTTGCAAACTCCCAAGGAAAAAAAAAACTATGTGCCTTTGAAGTCAGAACAAATTAGCTTAATCAAAACAATCTTCCATGTGTTCTAATGCTACATGCTTTGTGTTAAAAACTGTGGCTATGTGCTTTTACTTCTTTTGACTCCATTGATTATGGATCTTTGTTTAAAGTGAGAAACAAACAGAACAAGTTACATGAGAGATTGTGATATATTTTGGGAGGAGAGATTGAGAAGGGAGATGAGGTCAGCAAATAGATCTATGGACTTGGAAAGAAGAGAAGATTTGTGTGTGGTCCATGATGAAACCCAATGGTCAAATTATCTTTATATAGTATGACCACTGATCACGTGTACCTCAGATTATGGATTGGCAATGACTTTGAAACATTTAAGTTCACTGTTCTCTCCAAACCTCCACAGTTTACTTACCTTTTTCTTCTTAGCTTCATTTTAATTAAATAGCATAATAGTAATTTGCATGGTATAAGCTGAATTGGAAAATAAAAAGAGTACTAATTAAATTGGTTTGAAAAAGCTTATGAAATTTATATTTTTTTCATTTCGACTAAGTTCACTTTTTTCTGTCCCATTCAGAGGCAACCAGGTACAGTGTCACTTGCCACAAACGCAAACAAAAATTGGAGAGGCAGTAGCACGTCATGGTGGAGAAGCGCGTGGAGTAAGAGACAAAAAACCAGAGTTTCAGTTAGACCATCTTCATTTTCTTTTATTATTCAAAATATATTAATTCTATAATAAAATTGGATTATATCCAATAGTACTATGTTTAATAGTGAAAAATAAAATGATGAACAAAAATCAAATGAATTACGCTATTTTAAGAATTAACATACTTGTTACTCTATTATATAGTGTTAAAAATAAAATACCATTAAAACATTTTTACTTCAAACTACTTTAAATTCTATTTTAAAGTGAAAAATAAGGTGATGTTGGAAATGCTCTTAGACCATCCACAATGAAGTTGTTGAAAACAAAATTCAATTTGTTGAAAACAAAATTCATTTGTTGAAAACAAAATTCATATGTTGAAAAGAAAATTCAATTGTTGAATTATAAGAGTGTTGAAAGTGAGTTGGAGTAATTTATGTTGAGTTTATTAACATGTGAATAATCTAAACAGAAAGAGACGATGACAAATGTTGTTACGTTATTGGCTACTTCTATTTTTATATTTTTTCACTCTAATTGTTTGTAATGAATTTTTATATAGTAAATAATCTTAATTTTTATCTTGTAACTAGATTTTTTATTTTTTCATATTGTATAAATAGAAATTTGTTTCATTTGATTTAGATACAGAACAAATAATATTTTGAATATAATTTGTTAGTAGTTCTAAGTAAATTGTAGTTCGATTTTCTTTACAACAACTATTTACAATAACTTTTATATTTTAAAACGTTTTAAATAAAATAGAGTTTATGGTGTTGAATTTTATTAACAAAACCATTGTATCATGTAAAAGTTAAAGTAAAGTGGATGTTGAATTAATATGTGGACAAAAAAGAAGATGATGTAGAATATTAAAAGAAAAAAAATTGGGTGTTGAATTTGTAAACTATTGTACGTAGTCTTAGAGCACCTCTAACATATGATATTCATTCATTAAGTAAGTAATAAGGATAAACATGAGGTAGAATAGAAGAAGAAACAAAATGATTGGTTCATGAGATCACTCGCTTTGATACCATGAAAGTAGATAGAATTTTTTTATTGGAATAGTTCTCATTACGTTTTCATATAAAGTCATTATTGTTTAAAGATTTGAGAGATTTACATAGGTATCTATTGAAATATATGTATAATATACAAGAGAATATACTCATTCTTTAATATAGAGATCGTCCCAGACTTGTGGTATGGGATGTGGAAAACTGCACTATCAAAGTTTCGCAAACTAGTACAGTGGCAGCTCAAATCAGAAGCTTTCTGGCACAAAGGATAATAGCATTGAAATCCACGGGATCCATGCAAAACATATGGGCTTTAAAAGCAACTTTGAGAAAGTGAAAATGTGATCAAATACAAACGAGCAGATATGGCGATTAAAAATGTTCGATACATGGATTGGAGACAATCGTTCTCTATCCACGGTGGTGGTCGTTGCCTCTGATTCGAATTACTAAGAAAAAGTAATAGAACTCCAAGACAAATGCTATAATTTGTTGGAACAAGATCAGATCACATCCAATTTCTAGAGGATGATAAATTAATAATTTACAAAACTGATTACAATTCGTTGGTGGTGTAATAATTAAAATTTTGAAATTTAACTTTTATATTATTTTTATTATATTATTCAATGTATATAAAATATTTTTTGTAAAACTTAAATATTTTTTAGATATAATTTTACTAAATATTAGCAAAATATAATGAAATTTTGAGAAAATATAAAGATAATTATACTAATAATTAAATAGCATGATATAAGCTGAACTGGAAAAGGAAAATAGTACTAATTAAATTGGTTTGAAAAAAGTTTATGAATTATATATTTTTCATTTCTTAATGTCCACTAAGTTTATTTTGTGTTCCATACCGAAGAAAAGAATGGAACCTTTATAATCTGAGAAGCAAACCAGATACAGTGTCACTTGCTACTTTGTCATTTGCTAATAATACCACGTTTAACTACACAACAAATTGTGATTTTTTAAATCAAATTTAATTGTTTTTCTGTACATAACAAATTGTGATTTAATCAAATTTAATTATTCTTGCAATTACTAGCTCATCAAAAAGGGGGAAAGATACGACGGAGAGACGGTGGCGCGTAGTTGTCGAAGAGGCGCGTGGAGTTTTTGCTTATGGTCCCATTAGTCCCCAAACCTATCATCATCTCCTCTCTCTCTCTCTCTCTCTCTCTATTGAAACCCTAAAAATCCTCATTTTGCACTGCAAAGTAGGCTGAGTCTCGACCCCTTCTCCGTTTTGGTGATCCCGAGAAGTTCACTCTCAAAAAAATCGAAGCTTAAATTTCGGATCTTTAACAGCTGTCTCCTCGGTAAAGCTTCGTGCTTTCTTTCTAATCGGATAGCGAATTGGTGATTTTCCTTTTTTTTTTTTTGATTTGATGTTTTGCTTTTCATGTAAACTAAAATGATCGAATTGTATTGGGACTTTTGTGCAGAGGAGACGACGACGATGAGCAGCAGAGATCATCATCATCCACCCGAGCCTCTTGATTTCTTCATATGGACTGTTGAGGTATTTCCTAATTTTGATCTGTGTGTTATTCAGACAATTTACGCTGTTATGATCTCTTCCAGGTATGACACTATAGTTTACCTTAAGGGTTGTTGTTGTTGTTGTTGTTGTTGGATCCAATGATGATTCTTAAGAACTAGGACATGTTTGTTTAGTCTCTCTTCTTGTGTTTCTGGTGGTTTATTGAAAGAACAAATCTTTTTTACCTTAGGAGAGTAACCATTGATTGCAATAACCTCCAAATCGCTACACCTCTTCTAATTATCGACCGAACTCAAATGCTCATCTAATCTGTGGGATATGTATATGTTGATGTGGATTTACTCGGGAATGGTTTTACCTCAGGGGGGGCATCACTGACTTGTGTGTGCAGTGATGTTCACTTGCTAATTTGCTCTTCAATCAAAAGAGAAAACTCCTGGAAAGGATGAATGCTGGATAGAGCTTAGTTGATGGCAAACTGAAGATAAACATGTGCCTTAGTTTCTTGAGATAGAGATGGGATTAGTCCACTTATATATTGGTTTAGTTCCATTCTAATGCTACTGCTATTGATTTTTTAGTCTGTGCTCTATGTCCACGGAGCAGCTACTTGTAGATGAGAAGATTTTTTGTTTTTTTTTATTCTATAGGATGTTGGATCTTGGCTTGAGGAGATAAACCTTGGAAGCTACCGCCTGATTTTCAAAGAAAACGGCGTCAATGGAGAATATCTAGAAAGCATGTCTGTGTTTACAACCGAACAGATCCTTCACTTCATTAGGAGGCATCACATGAAGTGGGGAGACTTCATCACCCTCTGTAAAGAACTCAGAAGGATTAAAGGTTCTTTTTCTCTATCCTCGGCTTAAAGTTGCTAAAGAAATTTTTTGACTGAAGGAAAAGAAATGTGTTTGTTTGACCAGTGGCTTGCTTGAAAGGTGAGCAGAGAGTTCGACGGCCATGGTGGGCACCGTCTTGTCTATCGGTAGTCTTTGTTAAGGCGGCTAAGCGCAACCGACAGTCTCGAGTTGTATCTTTAAAGCTTGAATCTTGACAGTTGATATTACACTTTGGATGTTTATGTACGTTCTTGTCTCTCTTCTTTTCCTTTTTTTTCTTGGTTTGTGTTTGTTTTTGGAGATAAAAAGCCACATATGCACTAGGAAGACAGCCAAAATGCTGTTTGGCTTTGGTAAAATCTTGCAAGTAGGAAAAAAACATTGGTGTATACAAAGCTTGCTCTCAAATGTTTACTACTCATATGGATTGTGCAAAATATGCTGTGCGACAACTAATACGAAGTAGTCATTTGTTTATACAATATGCTCTCTCTCTCCAGTCAGTTGATTAACATGTTTGGACGCTAATGAAATTATTTAGGTTATCACCGAATTATCAGCGCATTAACACTTTTTCAGAAATAACGTCAACAAAGTTAGTATATACATTCACTTGGTCCAAATGTTCCGAGAAATATCATGGAGATGAGACATGTTTTGGCATATAGCTCATTTCATGTTTCTTGTTTGGAGATTATCACTTTTATTATCCTCTTGGATGAGTGATGATCTCTTCATCGAGTCCGCCTTACCTTCATTCTTAGAAGATCATCACATTCTCCATCATTCCTCATCTGCTATGCCTGATGATATTGAAGAGAGCAATAAAAAATGACTACTCGACCCAAAGGATCCATAATACATTAAAATTTCTTAGTTCTGGAAAGAAAAATAAACCGATTGTCAGCAGTTACATGATGATTGGTTATGGACAACAAAACGACAAACATAGGAGGGGGGCCGGTCATCACGACGATGCCCATTTATGACTCCTGACGTTGCGAGGCAATACTTGTCCAAAGCATATCGTTAGCTATTTGTTCGGGTATTGAAAAAAAGAAAACTCCATCCCGGTTCACAGTCGTACCGGGTTCGATTGTAACTATCCCTAAACCGTAATTAGACCAATTCACATCGAGAAACTTCGCCTTTAGCTCAAAAACCCTACTAAAACCTTCTTTCCTCCGCCAATCGTTTCTTCTTTGCTCAGTGCTACCAATATCGAAAGGCTGCGACTATGCTCAGGCTCTCGAAGCGTTCCGTCTCTACTCTCCTTCGCTCCGGCGACAGAAGCTTCCGCGTCGCCGCCGCCGCAGGGACTTCGATTCACCGCTCTTCCCCATCTTCCACGGTATCATCCTCACTCAATCCCCTTCGTTTCCTGAATCTGAATCCCCAATTGGCTTCCGTATGATCATGTGATTGGATCACACTGCCAAATTTGGCTATTAGCTAATTGGATTACATCTGTATTAGGATGCGAAGAGAGGTGAGGCAGAATCGAGATGGTACTCGTCTTTAACCAATGGAAAGTGTAGGAGAAGTGAGTCCTTGGCTCATTTGAACATGAAAGCTAATTGGTTTATGGGATACCGGAACGAATCCAGCGCTGCAGCTTCAGACTCTTCCTCTCAGGCTCCTCCTCCTCCTCCGGTTGAGAAATATGAATATCAAGCTGAAGTACGTTCTTTTTTTTTTGTTTAGTTGACTTTTGTTATGTGATAACTTTTTTTTTTGGCTCTTGTTTAATACAAACGGGAGGTTAGCACTTTTGTTTGGTTGACTTTATGTTTGTGATCAATTCTGTGTAACTCATGTTAGATACAAACAGCAGTTAGCATTTTTGTTTAGTTGGCTTTATGTTTTTGATCAAGTCTGTGTTTTACTCGTGTTTGGTTAGAATTTTTGTTTAGTTGACGTTTTGTTTGGTGATAAGTTCTGTGTGTTACTCATGTTTGAATACAAATGGCAGGTTAGTCGCCTCATGGACCTCATCGTTAACAGTCTGTACAGTAACAAGGAGGTGTTTCTTCGGGAGCTTATCAGGTATCCTTTGTCCTGATTTATATTTGAGTGTTTTGATAATTGAGTTCCTTATGTTCGTTTTTAACAGTAAACCTCTATTTGTTATCCAACAGCAATGCTAGTGACGCATTGGATAAGTTGCGTTATTTGAGCGTTACAGACCCTGATCTTTCAAAGGATGCTGCTGATCTTGATATACGCATCTATGCAGACAAGGAGAATGGAGTAATAACCCTCACGTAAGTCATAATAGATTTTTTTGCTTTGAAAATATAAATTTCGTATAGAGCACTGGTGAGTAGGGGGTTAACACGTTGTCTGTGCTTTTTCACTTTCTCAGTGATTCAGGTATCGGTATGACAAGACAAGAACTAGTTGACTGCCTTGGGACTATCGCGCAGAGTGGAACTGCCAAGTTCTTAACAGCTTTAAAGGTCCTACTGGTTTTTCTGATTCTACTATTTCCCAATCTTATCTGGGAATCATAAACAACTAAGCATTTTTTTTTGATAATTTCAGGATAACAAGGATGCAGGTGGTGACAACAACTTAATTGGTCAATTCGGTGTGGGGTTCTATTCAGCGTTCTTGGTTGCTGATCGGGTAACTTCTTTTACTGAGATCTCTGTGTACTCTGATCATTTATATGCTCACCTCTCCACCAGCTGAGTAATGTGTCACTTCTCTATATTTTGAAGGTCACTGTGTCGACGAAGAGCCCAAAGTCTGATAAGCAATATGTATGGGAAGGAGAAGAAGGCTCAAGCAGTTATACCATTAAGGAAGAGACTGATCCCCAGTTAATCATTCCTAGAGGAACACGTATTACTTTGCATCTTAAGGTTCGTAATGCTTTGGTATTCTTTTGTAGCTCAACTGAATATTTGTTCTGTCAACCCTACATCCTAAACCAACTCGTTGTTTTTTTGTGGTGCCTAATGTAGCCGGATTACAAAGGATTTGCAGATCCAGAGCGGGTTCAGAAGCTCGTGAAAAACTATTCTCAGTTTGTTTCTTTCCCTATATACACGTGGCAGGAAAAGGGATACACAAAAGAGGTATGATCAAAGCGATGGCATATATCTAAACTTGAATATCGCATAAATGCCCAAGTTGCTCAGCTACAAGGGAATGCGCTGAAGGCAATTAATATCCTTTTGCATGCGTGGTTCTCTCTTATACAGGTTGAAGTTGATGATGATTCAGCTGAGTCAAAACAAGATAACCAGGACGACCAGGCTGAGGTATACTTGTTTTTCTTTTCCTCTTCTTAGAGTTGTCTTGATCAGCATCAAACAAATATTCCGATCAGAATCAGAGAATAACTAGATGTGCAAGGATAGTTGGCTAAGAGTTCATGTTCTTTTCACTTATAACAGAGAAAAAAGAAGACAAAGAAGGTCGTTGAGAGATACTGGGACTGGGAACTGACTAATGAGACGCAACCAATTTGGGTAAGGACCGCTCAATGTGTCTTGTGGGTACTCAGAATGATAAATATGGAATCATTTTACGAGTTTTTCTCTTCTCTTTATTGCAGCTCCGGAACTCTAAGGAGGTGACTACAGAGGAGTACAATGAGTTTTACAGAAAGACTTTCAACGAGTATTTGGACCCATTGGCATCATCCCACTTCACAACAGAGGTACGTTCTTCAGGGGGAAACATCTGTTGAAATAGCACATCTCCATCAAACAACCGAAAGAGATTATGTGTTGTATCTGTTGAAAATGTTGACACCACGTTGATCCAGTATTGATGGATTGTTTTTAAATTCTCTTACCGATAATGCCTTTATTGTAGGGTGAGGTCGAGTTTAGGTCAATCCTTTACGTGCCACCTGTCTCACCAATGGGGAAGGATGACGTGGTTAATCAAAAAACAAAAAACATAAGGCTCTATGTAAAACGAGTTTTCATTTCAGATGATTTTGACGGGGAGCTGGTGAGAATAGTTTCTGTTGGTGTGGTCTATCAAGAAACCTGTCTTTCTATTTTGTATTGATATCCAATTCATTTGTGCTGTTTGAACAGTTTCCTCGGTACCTGAGCTTCATTAAGGGTGTTGTGGACTCACACGATCTCCCACTTAATGTTTCCCGTGAAATTCTTCAAGAAAGTCGCATTGTAAGTGCTAATATTCATTTTTATGCAAAGCCTTGAACATATATGTTCTGTTTTGGTTTGGTTTAAGTGTTGTTGTATTGTTATGCTTACGTTTTTGTATTGTCTTAAAGGTGAGGATCATGAAGAAACGTCTGGTGAAGAAAGCTTTTGATATGATTTTGGGGATTTCCTTGAGTGAAAATAGAGAAGTATGCATCAGAACTCTTGATCCCTTCTACTTATATTTGATCTCCTTTTTTCGTCCCGTTACTAATCACTGCTATGTTCTGGTGATGATTTTCCTGACGAGTGAGAATGACACCGTTACACTGTTTACTTAACACAGGACTATGAGAAGTTTTGGGATAATTTCGGCAAACATCTAAAACTAGGCTGCATCGAGGACCGTGAGAACCATAAGCGTCTAGCTCCATTGCTTCGATTCTTCTCCTCCCAGAGTGAGAATGACATGATCAGTTTGGATGAATACGTCGAGAATATGAAGGCTGAACAAAAAGCTATATATTACGTTGCTTCCGACAGCATTACAAGTGCTAAGAATGCTCCTTTCCTCGAGAAGCTTCTGGAGAAGGAGCTTGAGGTAACACTTCTTACCTCCTTGCAAATATTTATTCTATTGAGTCTGAGATTAATAGGTGATTGATATTCTGTGTTGTGTGATTATAGGTACTATATCTGGTTGAACCCATTGATGAAGTTGCCATACAGAGCTTGAAATCTTACAAGGATAAGGACTTTATCGACATCAGCAAGGAAGACTTAGACTTAGGCAAGTGTTGGATGCAATTCCCTTGATTTATGATGTTCGTTAATCCCACTTAATTGCATAATAACACTTTCCTGTTGTGATCTTGTATTGACAGGTGACAAGAATGAGGAGAAAGAGGCAGCTGCGAAAAAGGAGTTTGGGCAGACTTGTGATTGGATAAAGAAACGATTGGGCGATAAGGTTGCCAGTGTTCAAATTTCGAGCCGTCTCAGTTCATCGCCATGTGTTCTTGTATCTGGTAAATTTGGTTGGTCAGCCAATATGGAGAGGTAAGTTCTAACCTTTTTATTTAGTGAGAACTTGTTTTATCCCATTGTTTCTTTCCTGGTGAACTAACAGAGAATATATCTGGACAGGCTAATGAAGGCGCAGTCAGCTGGTGACACAACAAGCCTCGAGTTCATGAAAGGGAGAAGAGTGTTTGAGATCAATCCTGACCACTCGATCATCAAGAACATAAATGTAATCATTCATCATTTAACCTTCTTGGCTATCAGAATAAATTTAATGGACGTTTTCAATATTGACCTGTTTTTTTACAGGCTGCTTACAAGAGTAACCCAAATGATGAAGATGCGATGAAAGCCATAGATCTTATGTATGATGCAGCGCTAGTGTCTAGTGGGTTCACGGTAAGCCTCTACGTGCAGTCTATATCAACACTTGTTTCCTTCTCTTTCTTTAAACTGAGGTTGGTAAAACATTGGTTGTTGTTTCTGAATACGTACAGCCCGAGAATCCAGCAGAGCTCGGCGGAAAGATATATGAGATGATGGATACTGCTCTCTCCGGGAAATGGTCAAGCCCCGAGGCCCAGCCGCAGCAGCATATGGCACAATCTCACAACGCAGAGCTGTTGGAAGCTGAAGTCGTTGAACCAGTTGAAGTGGATGGGAAGAAATGAACAGAAGTCTACTAATAATATCCACGTCCTGCTACAATTCTCAAGTTATTTTCTTCTTTTATTATAGCAACATCATAAGTAGAACCCCATGATTTTGAATTTAGCTACATCAATAATATTCTCTAGCTATGTTGGACATACTGAGAACGTTGAGCTTGTTTGTGTTAACTCCTCGGTTGGATGTTATAACTTATAAGATTCGTATGTGTTCAAAAAAAAAAAACCTTATAAGATTCGTTATTTTGGGGTTTAATTGCGCAATATTAGAACTATTTGGGACTTCCTAGTGATATTAAATTAAATACAGGGGCGTTGTTAGCGTATGAAATGGATTGGTTTGAGACGGGGGCCCGACGTAAGCGTTGGGAAGATACATCGCGCTCAAAAAGTCAACACAAATTACCGGCTGGTCAGGTTACCGTTATGTACTACAAACTGGCAGCTGTACGTCTTCATTTATATTTTAATACAAACAAAAAAATGAAAAGAAGTTTCCATTTTCTTTTTATCTTTAAGCTTTCCCTTTGGTCTTTCTCACCATTGTTCTTCATCCTCTGCGTGCGACTCGTAACGCTCTCCAGTCATCTCTCCGGTGAGTCCTCCGGCAGCTCTTTCTCCTTATTTTAATATATTCTTTCCAGTTTTGGAGCTTTTCTGTTTTATATATAGCAAAATCATTGTGATGATTTGGTTGTTGAAGTTAGAGGCTGCTCCTTGAGATTCTAAGAGAAAGTTTATAACTTTCTAGATCGTTGTTTTTGAGGGTTGATTCAGCTAATGTCTGTGTATCTTTTATTCCCGATTTAAAAAAGATTCGTGTTTGACTTTTCTAGCGTTCATTCCACGACCCAGAAAGATTCTATGAACTTTCAGTCTAGACACTGTTTTGTGTTAGTCTGTTCTGTCTTTATGTTTTTTGAGCTTCCACCAGTGATTGATCTCAACTCAGTTGAACGGAGGATGTGTATTTCTAGATGAAAGGCTCAATTTTTGTAAGCTCAAAACGTCATTTAGTTCGTATAGATCATACTTCTTACAGATGTTAATATGTTATGATCACTTCAGTTAGATTGTCTGATTTGCACATGTAACTGTTCTTGCTTGTTTCTGTATTGTGTGTCGGTGTTAAAGGTTTTTCCTTTGGTTTTAACTTAAATGTAATTTCCTTTTTTTTTCAGGACTTTTAATTGATGGGAACATCATCTGGATCCAACCTCCCTCACCAAATGCTACCACCACGTCAGCAACTCCAAACCGTTCTCTCCCTCGCATCTTCCGATCCACCTCACTTGTCACGATCCAGCTCCGGCATCGTCCGTGAATCACCAGCCGAGAGCGCCAGCTCTCAAGAAACCTGGCCGACCTCAAAGTCCATCATGGCAAAGAAGACAGAGAGCGGAGGAAAGTCAGTTACCGACAAGGTGTCGCTACAGGACATAGCTAGAGAGAGAGTGGAGTTAGTCTCCGAGAGAATGCTCCGTTTACCAGAAGGATACCTCGAGGAGTTAAAGAACGGACTCAAAGCTATCCTCGACGGAAACGGTTCACAGCCCGTTGAGGAGTTTATGTTTCTGCAGAAGTTCGTTCAGACACGTTCGGATTTGAACTCAAAGACGCTTGTGAGGGCTCATAGAGTTCAGCTAGAGATCCTTGTGGTTATAAAGACTGGTATTCAAGTGTTCTTGCACCCGAACATCAACCTCTCTCAGACCAATCTCATCGAGATCTTCTTGCACAAACGATGCAGAAACATCGCTTGCCAAAACGAGCTCCCGGCGGACGACTGTCGCTGCGAGATGTGCGCTAACAGGAAAGGCTTCTGCAACCTCTGCATGTGTGTGATCTGCAGCAAGTTCGACTTTGCTGTCAACACGTGCCGCTGGATAGGCTGTGACGTGTGTTCTCACTGGACTCATACGGACTGTGCGATTAGAGATGGGGAGATCTCGATGGGAGTTTCGGCTAAGAGTGTCTCTGGGATGGGGGAGATGCTGTTCAAGTGTCGAGCTTGCAACCATACCTCTGAGCTGCTTGGTTGGGTTAAAGATGTGTTTCATCACTGTGTGCCGAACTGGGACAGGGAGGCTTTGATGAAGGAGCTTGATTTTGTGCGTAGGATATTCCGTGGGAGTGAAGATACGAGAGGTAGGAAACTGTTTTGGAAGTGTGAGGAGATTATTGATAAGATTAAAGGTGGCTTGGCTGAAGCAACAGCTGCTAAGTTAATACTCATGTTCTTCCAAGGTAAAGCACACTCACCATAATACAGTAAAAACTCTATTAGTAAATTTATAAGGTTGGAATTAGTATTTTAATAATTTATAGAGGTATAAATTTACAAAAGAAAATTCTTTTTAGATTTTTCTGTATTTTTAGAAAATAAAAAAATGATTTAAATTTTTGAAATTCGACTCGTATACTGTTTCGGTTATATTATTTGGTGTATATGAAATATGTTCCATATGATCTAAGTGTGGGTTTAGTCCTTTTGATATAGTCTTACTAAAATTATCAAAATATATTGAAATGGTAAAAAAGTTCAGTGATAATTTTATTGTGAATATTAAAAAAAAAGTTTTGTTTGTACTTATATTAAAATGTATTTATATATAAATTTATTAATTTAGTGTTTATTGATTTATAGAGTTTCTACTTTAAATACATAGTTGCTCTTTTTTAAGTTGCTGTCCTAACTATGTTTTTGTGTGTGAAGAAATTGAATTGGACTCTCCAAAGAGCCGTGAAAACGGAGACGGTGGAGGAATGATAGCACCACAAGACGCATGCAACCGCATTGCTGAAGTTGTGAAGGAGACACTGAGGAAGATGGAGATAGTGGGCGAGGAGAAGACAAGGATGTACAAGAAAGCGAGGATGGGGCTTGAGGAATGCGAGAGAGAGATGGAGGAGAAGGCAAAAGAAGTAGCGGAGCTGAAGATGGAGAGGCAGAAGAAGAAGCAACAGATTGAGGAAGTGGAGAGGATAGTGAGGCTGAAACAAGCGGAGGCAGAGATGTTTCAGTTGAAAGCCAACGAGGCGAAAATGGAAGCAGAGAGGCTGGAGAGGATTGTAAAGGCGAAGAAGGAGAAGACTGAGGAGGAGTATGCGAGTAACTACCTGAAACAGAGGCTGAGCGAGGCGGAGGCAGAGAAAGAGTATCTGTTTCAGAAGTTAAAAGAGCAAGAAAGTGGTGGTAATGGTGGTGGTGAGACCTCACAGTCTGTGATGTACTCAAAGATCAGAGAGATGCTGAGTGGGTACAATGCACCGTCGCCAAGAGTTGATCCAAGATCAAACCAGAGAAACCATTTCGGATCCAATCCTTGAAATGTTTGTAATTCATGTTCAGCTTCGAATCAATTACTGTTGGATTTGCGTGCGTGTTAACTGTGAAGTCTTGTAGTCGTTGTATTTTATTAATGTTTAATACCTGGTGACTTTTGTTGACTACTTACCATGATTAAGAGCATCAGCAATGCTGATACTCTCGGCTCGATAATCTAATTAGCTTGTTATGCTTTAGATAATCTAAAGTAAGTTTTTTAGATTATTTTATTTGTTTTTATTTTTTTTTCAGCTTGAAAAAAATAAAAAAGAAGGCAATCGCATGTTTCTATGTGGTGATGGGATCCATGCACAGTAACGAGTCTATCGAAAAATTGGTCATTAACTAAAGACTAATTTGGTATAGATTCTTAAATTTTAAGGGTTTCACAGATTATTATAATAACTTAATGCTAAGTTATTTTTGAAATTTTGTTTAAAATATTATAATTTTCCATTAAATTTACAAATCTTAATAATTTTAAAATATTATTTTAAAATAGTTTCAAAGAACATTTTCGAATTTCAAAAAGAAAATTTGTGAAATATATTTTTTCTTAAAATTAGAAAAATTATAAAAAAATTATAAACATGTTCAAATTTGAAAACATATAATTCAAAATTATATAAAACAACTTTTATTTTTTATTTGTATTACTTAAACATATATACAACAAGGGGTAAAATAGATTCTATATTTATTTTACAAAAAATGATAGAAAAAAGATAATGCAAATTCATAAAAATCTATATCAATCTAAGGAGGTGTTGTGGTTTATATACTTTTATTGATTTAGAAATCCATATAGTATTATAAATCCAAGTAATATATACAAATTTTCAAATTTTCTCGGATTATTATTTACAAATCCAGAGATTTTCCTTCGGATTTGGGCTTTTGTATTTTTCACAAAGAAATCCATGCAAATCCATTCAAATACATTATGAAATCAAATCTATTAGTAAATTCGTATGATTGAATAACACTTGATTTGAATTAGAATTTATGAATCATTAAACGAATAACACTTGATTTGAATTAAAATTTATGAATCATTAAACGAATAATACATGATTTCAATACATATTTTAAAATCATACAACCAATAACACTAGATTTAGTTTAGATTTTCAAATCCATCAAAATACACAAACCAATAACCCCCACTAAAAAATAATGATCAAATTTCATAAGTCAATGTATATAAATTTTCACAATCCACATAACTTGTTAAAATCTATCAACTCTCAAAATTCACAAACTCTACACAAATCCATCTCCCAATAACCTCCCCGAGAAAAACGATCTAATAAGATCCTAAACCGGTTGTAATACCATAGATCCTAATCCGGTTGTAAATACGATTTTGCTTACTTACATGGTTAGAAGTTGAAGAAATCATAATATTTGGGGACAAAAGTGTAAATACTATAGAAGATAAACGCGTGAAAACGAATTGATAAGGAATCCTCGCCGAAGCATTCATCTGCAATCATCAGGTTAACCCTAATTCTCCTGTTTTCCGATCAATTTCAATTTCATCGGATCCGATTCGAGATGTTTCTATCGCCTGGCCACTCTCCACGTCATCTATCTTCTCCATCGCCGTCTACTAACGCCGACGATGGTCCCCGATCAACCCCTCGCATCTCCTCCTCGGAGATCGCGCCTCGGAACGCTAGAAAGCGGATGAGAGTCCTCGACGAGGACGCGTACGTCGAAGCGATCGAGAAGATCATCGAGCGAGACTACTTTCCGGATATAACGAAGCTCAAAGACCGGCTCGACTGGATCCAGGCGGTTAAAACCCGTGACCCGGTCCAGATCCGAGACGCTCAGCTGAAGATCATCGAGAGGCGTGGGAAGAAGGCGAATCGTAACGGTGGGGACACGGCGGGTAAGACTCAGACTCAGACTCCTGGATCGACTTTCTTGAGAAACTTCACTCCTTTAGATGAGTTTGATGGTAAAACCCCTAGAACACCTAGAGAAGTTGAAGTAGTTGCTAATGATGGTGATGGTGATGGAGATGTAGATGTTAACATGTCGTTAGATGAGTTCTTTAGGAGGTATACTAGTGAGGATAACGATAGCTTTTCGAAGATTCTTGAGAAGGTGAATAAGAGGAAGAAGGAGAAGTATAACTACCTCCTTGAAGGTGAGAATAAGGATGTTGATTTGGAGAGAGATAGGATCACTGATGGTTACGGTACGTCTTATCAACCGCCGAGTACTTTAGAAGGATGGAAATACACAGCGAAGAATCTCCTCATGTACCATCCAGCTGACCGCGGCGAGGCGGCGTTAACCGAAGAGGAGAGGGCTGTTAGGTTAGCTGGGTTGACGAAAGAGATTGCGAAAGGGAACACTCGTTTTCAAGGGAAGATGATTGATTCTAGGCCGAGGGAAGATGGGTCTGTTGAGATTCTTTATACTCCTATCGCGGGTTCTTCCCCTATGCAGGTTAGGGATAGAGACAAGTCCAAAAGGTATGATCTTGATGATTTGAGGAAAACTCCGAATCCTTTCTATGTGGAGTCGGATAAGAGGGCGGGTAATGGGTATAGCTTTGTTAGAACTCCGTCTCCTGCACCTGGTCTTGATGAGTCACCGTTTATAACGTGGGGTGAGATCGAAGGGACGCCGATGAGGTTAGATCCCGAGGATACGCCTATCGATATTGGTGGTAGTGCTGATGGGCCTCACTATAATATTCCATCCGCGCCTGCGAGAGATGTGACGGCGCATTCTTTATCGAGGGACGCGTCGAGGAAGCTGAGGGAGAGGTCGAACAGTATGTTTAAGAAGCCTCCGTTGCCGTCTCCTCATCATCGGAGTGGGAGCGCGAGTCCGAATGTTAGGACGCTTTCGCCCGCTGCTCAGAAGTTTTACAGACGGGCGATTGGGAAGTCGTCTTCTACCGTTGATGAGAGCCTTCGTGCGAGTTATCGTGGAGCGAGTCCTGGTGGTGTGACTCCTAAGAGTGTGAGAAGTGCGTCTAGGTTCGGGAAAGATAGGCTTACCTCTGGTTCCAGGTCGCCTTGATTGTGCAAATGTTATATGATGTTGAATACTTCTGGCAACAAAGGTACTTCTTCTTGTGCTAGATAAGCTGCTTGTGTGCCAAGTTCTGTTGACTCTTTTCAAATGGAATTTTATCTCTCGTCGCGTTTTCAATTTTAATTTCCACAGCTTCTCTTTTTTTCCTTAATAGCTCATTTTATGCTCCCAGGCTGTTATCGCTTACTGCACTTCAATGTTACAACATTATCACAATGTCCTCTGTTGAGTTTGGGGTTTACTCTCTTAATATCAGTACCCTTTTGTGTGTAATTCAAGGTTCTTTATAGTTAGTTTGTCATCCTCAAGATTGTTCATATTATGGAATAGGCAGTCTTGTGGTGCGACAGCAGTGGAAAGTGGCCTTGACCGAGTGAGACACGCTTGCCAAATGGCTTATGAGAAGCACTTAGACCAAGTAATAGGTTGTATGTATCATGCTATGCTGATAGATTTGCTTTGCGTACTCAGTAAAGCGGTGAAAGTATGCCTAGGATGAGAAAAGGTGCGAACAAAAGCCAGTAGAATGTAATGCATGAAACAAACATGGATCAGAACTCATTCGCTATAAAGAATTCATCAAGCATATAAGTTACATACATGAAACATCACAAGTGAGAATAAACCTAGACAAGTAAAACAAAAGCATACAGAAGAAAAAAAAACAGAATTCACTATCAAACATGACTATAATGTTACTGGTTCCATAGCAATTATGTTTGTATCATAGCAGCAACTGTCTCTACACAAGATTCACTTCTTGCCTTGTCAGAATCCAAGACTTCCTTTGAAGCTTTGACGACAACTTGATTATTATTAACGTAATGCTTGCGACAAACAGGCATATAGACATCAGCTCCGCCAATCAGCTCGGTCCTTGTGTCACAAGTCTTTCTTAAAGTGAAGAAAGCCTTTTGTCCACAAACCTCACACCTAGCAGTTAGCTTCGTCACAGAATCAGCCAAAGGTATAATGTCAAGAACAGCACCAAAGCCCCTTCTACATTTATTGCCAGAAAAAAAAAACCACCTTCAAGTTACAGTCAAACAAAAATTATTCAAATCTGAAAATGTCAAAACCATAGAATCAAGCACCTTAAATAGTCACCATCAAGGCCCGCAACAATCACAGTTTTGCCATCATCATCAGCGACTTTGCAGCAAAACTCATAAAGGTCTCCAAAGAACTGTGCCTCGTCAACACCAATCACATCAAGCTGACAGTAAAACACACAAAATTTTCAATACAGATCCTTTCTAATAAGACCAAACCAAAGACTTTTACCTTGGCATAAGCATCATGTCCGAATATGTGTGGAAACGACATAAGATCCGGAAGAGTCCAGCAAGGGAATCCGATTCCATCGTGCGTCACCACCGAATCTTTGGCGTATCTCGTATCTTTACTCGATTTCACCATCGCAACACTTCTACATAACCAAAAAGGTAAGAGCTTTAGACTCTAGATCACTAAAATGTTGGAGATGGCGAAAGGTTTTACCTTCCGGCGCTGATCTCCGACTTGATTCGGCGGAGGAGAGAGGTCGACTTCCCGGAAAACATAGGACCTGTGATAACATGAATAGCACCGGACCCGTGATGTTCTTGGTCGGAGATAACATCTCTGGAGATGTCACTCTCGAGGGTAGCCATGGAAGAGACTTTATAAGAGAAGATACTGAGTGGGTGGGGACGAAAGGGTTAAACTTGCTTGTGGGTTATAACTTATAGGTAGGGATGATGAGTAACTTGTCGATGAGATATATATAACAGAGAGTCAGAGGTTGAAGAAGGAAGATAATTGTGGGAGAAGATTTGTCAAAGTCAAAAGATAAGGCTTTTTGAAATTTTTGACTTCTTGGAGGGAAACAATGTTTGTTTTATAGGGACTTTTTCAGGTTTTATATTGTGGGCTTAAGCCCAATAAACTTAGGCTTGAAATATATTTGTCTTAAAATTATTGTTTTTTCTTTTTTTTTTTGTCAACAAAATTATTGTTTTTATTAATATTTTTGTGATTAGGTAAATTGAAATAGCTAACTACATTTTTATTTTAATAAGGTAATTTTTTGATACTTTTAACAGTTATACAATTTTATATTATAATAATTTATTTACTTTTGAATCCACATATAACCCATCAAAAATTATTGGGAAAAGCATTAACTCTCAGCCGTATAAGTTGTTGAATAACGCTTAAAACTTTAATTGTAACCGTCGTGAAAACTTTTTCAAACATTCATTCGATATCTTTTAAAAGTCAATATTTTTGATAATATCTATGAAACATAACTTTACAATATTGTAATATTTTGATTTAACTATGGTAATAAAATTGTGTAGCAAAACTATTTTTAAAAAAAAATATATTTATAAATTTAAACGTTAAAATACCAATTCAAACACAGATAACCATTTAAAATAACCCATACACAACCACCAACCTAACAAACATTTTTCATTCAGTACCTCTTTAGTTTAGTCTTAATGGCACTAAATTCTAATTAATCAAAATTTATTAACATTACGATACAAACTAAATATTCCAATTCTTTTCTTTTTGGTAAACAACTGTAAAAAACAAAAGGGTAGCGTGTAAGGAAAAAAGAAAAAAAAAAAAACAAAACTCCGCAATTTCCTTATTACAAACGCACATGAGCTTGTAATGTAAAAAACTCCCCTTATCATGTATATATACAGACATATCTTCTTCTTCTTGCAATCGAAAGCCTTCGTCTTCCTCTTCCTCTTCCTCTACATCTCTCCTCCTCCCTCTCTCTCTCTCTCTAGAGCGCGTCCCCGCGCGTCGTCAGTATGTTCTTATTGACGCCATTGAAATTGAGTTAAATCGGATTGAACTAAAAAAAAAACAGATAATTCAAAAATCGTGCCTTTCCTCAGATCTTGACGAGATTCCGCATCTGGGTTTTTTCTCTTCTCTAATCTGATTGGTGGGTTTTCGATATCATCTCGTTTTATGATTATTTGATCTGAGATTTGATTGTAAATCCGTTTCCTTTTTTTTTTGATCAAAACTCTTCTCTTTAGTTTTTGTTGTTGTTTAATCGGTTCATGAAAGATCTGTTGTTCCTTAATTGACTGATCAGATTTTCTAGAATATCGATTGTGTTTTGATCTGACAACTTTGTGTTCGGTCTGAAAGTTTGGTTCTTTTCTGTTGCTGCTGCAGAAAAATGCAATCCGACAATGGGAAGCTGTTCATCGGCGGGATATCGTGGGACACCAATGAGGAACGTCTCAAGGAGTATTTCAGCAGCTTTGGGGAAGTGATCGAAGCTGTGATCTTGAAAGACCGTACCACGGGCCGTGCACGTGGCTTCGGCTTTGTAGTCTTTGCTGATCCAGCTGTTGCAGAGATTGTTATAACCGAAAAACATAGTATTGATGGGAGACTGGTAATGTTTCTTTCGTATATGATATGATTCTGTACAATGTAACTTGTTTTCAAAGCTTCTTTATGCAATCAAGCCTCCCATTAAAACCATAGGTCGTTAGCTCAACAAGACCCTAACCATTGTGTCATAGTTGCCTGTTTGAAGTAACCGCTGAGACCGAAACAAAACTAATATTATATGTTGTGGTTTTGGGTTACTGGTTCGGCCTCGAACCTCCTAGTTAGTGAAAATATCACATTTTGTTCCCATTAACCATCAGGTCGGTCTTGAGCATAGCCTAGTGAAACATTGGCCTACAACCCCCAAAATTTTTAGAAAAAAATACAATACTAAAATTTATAAAACAAAAAATAAATTATATAAAATATTTACCAAATTGTCTATAGTCCCCAAAATTTCAGGACCGGCTCTTTCATCAAATAGTTACATTTTGAACTTTATTGATCTTTGTATGCAGGTGGAAGCGAAGAAGGCTGTTCCTAGAGATGACCAGAACACAGTTAGGAGCAACAGCAGCAGCATCCAAGGATCACCAGGCGGTCCAGGAGCTCGAACAAGGAAGATATTCGTCGGAGGATTACCTTCTTCCGTCACAGAAAGCGATTTCAAGACCTATTTTGAGCAGTTCGGGACACCTACCGACGTGGTTGTTATGTACGACCACAACACACAAAGGCCTAGAGGGTTTGGATTCATAACTTATGACTCCGAGGAGGCCGTTGAGAAAGTACTGCTCAAGACGTTCCATGAGCTTAACGGTAAAATGGTTGAGGTGAAGCGAGCTGTTCCGAAGGAGTTGTCTCCTAGTCCAGCTCGTAGCCCTCTCGGTGCTGGTTACAGCTATGGGGTTAGTAGAGTTAATAACCTCTTGAATGGGTATGCTCAAGGGTTTAGTCCCGGTGCGGTTGGTGGATATGGGCTTAGGATGGATGGTCGGTTTAGTCCGGTTGGTGCTGGGAGAACCGGGTTTGCGAATTTCGGTTCTGGTTATGGGATGAATGTGAACTTTGAGCAAGGGTTGCCCACAGGGTTCACTGGAGGTAATAGTTTTAACGGAAATGTAGACTATGGAAGAGGAATGAGTCCTTACTATATTGGTAACACGAACCGGTTTGGTCCTGGGGGTGGTTATGAAGGAGGCAATGGAGGAGGAGGAGGAGGGAACTCGTCTTTCTTCAGTTCGGTTACAAGGAACCTATGGGGAAACAACGGTGGTCTGAACTCAAACTCCAATACATACATGGGAGGAACAACAAGTGGGAACAACACACTAAGCGGTCCATTTGGAAACTCCTGGGGTGCTCCTGGAGGAGGAGGAGGAAGCAATGGTGTTAGCAACGAGAGTATGAAGTTTGGTTATGGAGGAAACGGTGAATCTGGTTTTGGATTGGGAACAAGGAACATCGGGCCTAGCAAGGCGGCACCATCATCTTCATTCTCTTCTGCCTCGGTAGCCAATAACACTGGTTATGATGGAGCAGGACTTGCTGAGTTTTATGGGAATGGTGCAGTGTATAGTGATCCCACATGGAGATCATCAGCTCCTGAGACAGAAGGGCCTGGTTCTTTTAGCTATGGGATTGGAGGAGGAGGAGGAGGAGGAGGTCCTTCTTCGGATGTTTCAGCTAGAAGTTCATCTCCAGGTTATGTTGGCAGTTACAAGAGGCAATCAAACAGAGGTAATCTTAGTTCCTAGTGATTATATGCTTAAAGAATGCCATGAGCTTAGCTGATAAGTAAAGGAATAGAATAGGAATGTATAGGTTCCTAATAGAAAGCCTAGATAGCTTCCAAATCACACATAATGTGGTAATAGTTACATACATAATGTGGTAATAGAACCAGTCTGCTTTTTCACTGTTATCTAGTTCATCATCAGTCATCTACATGAAGAAAGTTTCTTTCAGACCTTTAGATATGTGCTCATAGAGCTAAGAAACTAGCTTAATCTTATGCATTGCTCACACTAGAGTCTGTAGGAAGTTTTAAGAAACTTATGATGATGAAAACCAAATTGGATGACTTGTTTCTTATAGCTCTTCTTCTTCTCTGAGTTATATCTCCCTTTTTCTTCGCCTTGTGTTGCAGGAATTGCTACTTAGTTTTTGTTTTTACCACGATATTGTAGGCGAGCCATCACGGTGAAGCGATCTGGCGAATCTTTTAGATTATCTTCTCTCCTTGATACAAAAGCCTATGAGGACTAAACTTGATCACACCATCAGCTAGAGTTAACCAGAAAATCCCAAAGATTATGGTTTGGTTTTCTAAATTCATTGGTCCTCCTCCTAGGCTTTGTTTTTCTTTCTTTCTATTTTTGTTTTTTCTTTCAGTGAGGGATAGTGGAAACTGTATCAGTCTCTGGCGAGGCTGTTATACATAAGAAGAGTTCAAAACAAAGAAATGAAGAGGATGATCCTTCTTCCTTAGTTTCTCTTTATTGTCTTGTAATGGTTCTTGTTCTTGGGGGTTATGTTTAAGGTTTGTGTTTTGAGGCAGATTGTACTAGAGGTTATATGTTTTTCTTTTGTTTGTGGTTTTAAGGTTTTTTGTTTTTTGATAGTGAGATTATTGGAAAAGGATTTAGCCATTGTAGGGCTTTGGAGAATAAGTCTGTTTGTATGTCTTATGCGAACGCAAACTCACTCGTTTCTGTTCATGTACTTTTATCTTATAGAAACTATTTTTATGTTTTATTTGATTTCTTATCTTCATTTTGCATTTAAAAAAAAATATATATATATAGTCCAATAATGACGAACTTTTATTGATTGAATCTGGAGATCCTTAATTTTGAATTAGAAGAATATTACATGGATTTTTTAGATTATTATTATGAATCCTAATGAGTAGTTGAATTATGATATTCCAATAATATGTAATTATGTATCCTCCGCATAATTTCTTTTCACTACGTTGATCCCAAAAAAGAAAAGAAAAAAGAAACTTGGGAGGCAAGCCACTACTAACCATCTTGAACTACTGCGGAAGCTTTACTTACACAATTGGTTCACCAATGATTTAGTGACTAGAGTTCGCAATTTGCTCTAACCATAGAATAAATGGCTCATTAGTTATGTAAAACCAAATTCCCTCGTTGAGGCAAAACTCTATGGCTTGAACCGATCGAGGCAATTGAAAGATTAATAGTTCTCATGGTTAAAAAATAAAAAAGGCATAATGGATGCATTCATTTTTGAATTAGATATATTAAGAGCATACGTCATATATCATAGTAAATTTTGTATAGAAAATGTTACAATATTGTATGGGTGCTTTAGGTTAATAGTTTTGAGCTTCTACTTATTGGCCGGGTAGTTTGGTCAGGGGACTGCTGCAGGCTTCAGGGCTCTGAGCTCCCAAGAGTTTGGGACTTACGTTTGAGCACTGGAAAGTCGCTGGACCATCCGCTCCGCTGTACTTAATGTCAATGTCTCCAATCTCGACGTTCTGGCATGGATATCCCTTGCTGCACAGTAGCTTCACTGCATCTTTGTTTCCTGATGTTCCTCTGACATTCTTGAAGCTTATGTTCACAAGCTTAATCGTTGATGCTTTCTGTAAATGCAAAACAAAAACAAAATTAATTTCATAATCAACAGAATAATATTTTTATTTATTTAATATGGCCATTTTTATTTATTAAATATTTAATATGAATTATAAAGATGTGTTACCTTCTTGTTGCATTGGTTCCAAGGGCAGTACTCTTGGTCGATGAGGATTGGGTTGGTAACGTTCTTGACAATGATATCCTCGAAATGAATATCGGAGGCGGTGGTGGAGCAAGCTGCAGACGGCCATGTCTTGATTCTCAGTCCGTTGTCAGTCTCTTGGAGAGTGCAGTTCACGACCCTAATGCCACTAACATCTTGCTCTTTGCCGTACCTTCCAAGGCTTCCGACACTGATTCCATGTCCTGGACCGCACGTGACTTTCTCCACGTGAAGGTTATTCGTCCCATCTCCAACGGAGATGCAGTCGTCTCCGGTGGAGATGAATGAGTTAAGGATCTTGACTCCGTCACTTCTTCCCAAATGGATACCGTCAGTGTTGGGGCTGTCTTCTGGAGCGGTGATCTTGATGTTACTCATGGTCATGTTCTTGGCTCCGAGCACGTTGATGTGGAAGTTCTTGGCATCTATCGATGATATGTCTTTGATCTCAGCGTTCTCCACGAAATCAAACCTTATACTCTATAAAAAACAAAGATAAAATTACATCAATAAGTTGTTTTGTTTTCTTCACAAAAGCTAGTTAAAATTCTGTTATATTGAGGTCTCAAAACCATCAATACTTTTATTTTTTTCAATTCTTTAATTTTTGTGGGCAAACAATCCATATAGGACTTAAGAGCCTACTCACCATCTAACACCTAGGTAATAATTTCAAAATCTTAAAAACAAGTGAGGACAGAAGCACATACGATGGGAAGTTTCTTGCAGTTGAATGTCTTGTGACAGTTATTGACTCTCCAAGCTGCGTTTCCTTCACCGTCAAAAGCTCCACCTCCGTTCAACTTAAACCCATTAATGTTGCCGAAGACAACCCATTTTTCCTTCCCCTGGATCGCGTTACCGTCAGCTTTGACAGTGCCTTGAAGGGTGATCTCGACTGGAGCTTTGCATGGTCCCCTCATCTCGATCTCACCAAGCTTGAACTCTCCTTCTGGGATCACTACTTTGCTCGGTGACGGAGATTGGCATGCCGATGTGAATGCTTTCAGAAGTGCCTGCATATATCAGCACAATGAAACTTTAACAACTAAGCCAAAAATGTGGTTTTCTAGATTGCTTGTAACGCAAGATAGAGGAAAAGCAATACATGACTAACCTGAGTAATATCAGAACCTGAAGAGGAATCAATGCTGAAAACCTCAGCATTGGCTGAAAACCCCAGCAAACAGAAAATAAATATTGTAGAAACTCCAAAATATGCACCCATTGTTAAAAATATGTATTTACTACTCGTATTACTATTTACTATTAATTATGTTGTTTTGTTTCTTGAATTTGATTTAACTCATAGTTACATTTATATAGTGGGTTGGGGGAAGAGAAGTTCAGTTTAACTTTTCTCACCACCTCTCATTTTTTAGGTTGTGTCCCTTGTCTTTGGAATCTGCTGTCTAATTTTATATCTTGAAGGTTAAAACTAAAAAGTACCTTAACCAATAAATTGTTACTTTCTTATAATATTATAAATTTTGGTTGTTTTACCAAGACAACTATAGCTGAAAATGTAACAAAATTTGTTAGCAACTGAACTGAAAATATAAGTAAATTTGAGTTAATTTTTAAAAAACTTGCATTTTCTTCTGATTATGAACGTTTTATACACTATGTAATGAAGAGGTGCCGAGGTGGTCTCTTGATTCCAGGCGAAGCTTGCATTGCAAGCAGAGATAGTCCGTGTGGAATCCACCATGATAATAAACCGTCTCTCATGGGGACATCTATCAATCAGGAATAACCGCGGACAACATAGATAATTTTGTGACTGCCTCTTTTTCTCAAGTTACATATATATATAGTTGTATATGTTAACTGATTAATGTACATATCCTACATTACATAACGTTGAAGACGCAAAATAGAGATCTTAAACTCAAAACACATTTTTAATGAAAGGATTAAAGAGAGATTGGATTTGAATGTGAGCCATTTTGTTTCTTTTACACTCCATTGATAATGGCGACACAGATTGGCTTCACTGTATGATCCACCGTAGTTGCAACTATTACACGTTCAAAAATCAAAATTTCAAACAAAGTATAACCATAATAAGTCTCAGAAAAATATGAAGCTAGAAACAAAAACTCCTGTGCATACAATTAACCCAATCATTGAGTGTCTTTTAAAAGGAAAATTACTCATCCATGTACTCTTCATCATCGCCTTCCTCTTCACTAAGCTCAAGCTCAGCAAGCAACTCTTCAATCGGCACAGTCGGTGCACCTTCTCCATCCGTCATTGAAGCAGTCTCATCAGACTCTTGATAATCCTTGTTCTTGTACAATGATATGTTAAACCTCAGCTCAGGATTCTCTTCAAGATCCCTCAAAAACTCTTCATATTCATTCTCCATCTTCTTTGGATCAACTCCGCGTCCTCCTCTTGACTCATCCATCTCCATTGGAAGCTTCTTGGTCGTAAACGCACGTGGCTTCCCCTTCTTCCTCTCTCTCTCCTTGTCATAGCATTTCTTGATAAGAATCACTTCAGGAATCCCCCCATGCAAACGATACTCGTCCATTTCATCGTCGCTAACATTTGCACCGTAGATATCATACCCTAAAGCTTGATCTCCTGTTTTCAGGATATGTCCTAGATGAGTTTGGAGTCTTTGGACAGTTAACATCTTACCAATGTCTGACTCACGTGCGATGTGGACATAGGATAGAGCATACTTTTGCCCTCCGACAGTCGCTTCACCAACAGGTGGTTCCACATAAACCACTGAGTACTTCACAAGCTGCCTGCTGGTGAGAGCGGATCGAAATCCGGATCTCCAGTACTGTCTGGCGTCCAAGAACGCACACCTCAAGGTTCTAGGATCAAGCAGCGTGATTCTTTCAGAAACTTTTGTGCACACCACAAGCGGACCAAGGCTTCCTAACCCGCTAGCAACTTTGGAAGGCAGGAAGATAAGATCCTCACGGCAGATAGGACAGATCTTAACGGAGTAAGTGTACTTGTAGTTGTACAAGCTGCTCTTGACATCGTGAGACACTAGCTGCTTGTCCTGACGAGACTCAATGGGAACAACTTTACTCAAAAACTCAACAAAGTTATCAGCATGACTTTTATTCCCAAAGAAGAAATCAACCCCTTGATGAACCTGCTTGATTCTTACGGCGCGAGAAGCAGCATCGTTCCTGAGAATCAACTGTTCGAGATAAAAGAAAGACCTCCTGTGAGAAACATGCTGCCTAAGCTGAACCGAAGCAACCCACTGATCAGGGTTGGCCTGAAACCTCGAGCAAGACTCGCAGAGATGGTCTCTAACGGTATACTCAACGAGATATGACTGCTCAAGACCAGCACCGTTAAGAACCTCGGCTTGAACAGTGAGCTTGAGTTTGATTCTCTTGGAGTGAGGCTCAGTCCAGACGAACTCAGCGTTCGTGAGCCTGACTTTGTTGAGATTCTTGAGCCTCTTGATGCAGAAAGATAAGAGCTCTTTGGATTCCCACTGAGCTTTGATCCACGTCTTGGGTGGCTGCAAGTAACAGCCACACTCAGGGCAATAGAAGATTTGGACACTCTTCTGTAAGCCTTCGGTGATGTCGACTTCGGAACGGAGACAGTTGACACACATGTTGGCTGCGTTTGGTGGCATAGGAACACCACACTTGCAACACAAGACACTTACAATGGTTTGCTGAACCTTGAACATCCCTGAATCTTGATCCATTAATGCTGACATCTGTAATAACGGAATTTAACAAACAAAATCAACAACGCAACAACACGAGGACGAAGAAACCTATAACACCAGTGTATGATGAAATCAATATAAGAAGTAGAAACCTCGTAAATCAAACTACCAAAAATGGATAACAATTTTTAGATATCTAGTGCCTTCGAAATTAGAGTTTTAGAATAAAGTTTATGACTAGTTGCAATTAAATCCAGACCGTTCTAGGTTAAAGATGGAAACATGAAGGAAGAGTGTGGTACGAACCCTGAGGTAGTTTGAGAGTTTGACAGAGGCGGCTGGATTCTGAAGGAAGATTAAGAGAAAGAAAAAATGAAAAATGTGAAAGGCTTCTTTTTTTATTGTGCTTTTTTTTTTTTAGGGTTAGGGTTATGTTTAAGCCGGGGCAAAAATATCCGGACCGGACATATCAGAACAGAAATAACCAGACTCGGTTTGACTTTGAGAATATAGTGATTTACAGCTTGTTTATTTATTTATTTACATTGTAAAGACATTTTATAAACTCTGGAGAATATTTATTTACACGGTTTTCATCAAGATCCGGTCGGCAAACACCGGTTGATGAAAAACATAATCACATCTCTCCCGCGCAGTCGACAACACTCCGGTGAAGCTCCAGAAGCACCACCATGACGACTTTCTACCACCACATTGGCTCTATTTTCTGTTTTTTCCCAAAATACAGTAAGATTAGTAATTTTATTGTCTGTTTTATTCTTTCCTGAAAATTAGTGTTAAAAAGATGTAAAGTGTCCATTTTTGTCATATTCCAAACTTGAGATTCTGGTATGTTAGTAAATCTGTTTTCGTTGTCTGAATTTTTGTATGTCTGGCCTCTTTAATCATGTCTTGTTGTTCGTTTATATTGAAGTGTCTTCTAAGAGTAAGGCTATGCTAGTCAATGTTTTGCAGATGTTTTAATGATGTCATATTCGTGCTTAGAAATAGAATGTCTTAGCTTGGACGAAACTATCTAACTCTCATTAGGAAAATGGACTATAATGTAATTGTTTCTTATATATTGGTATATGGTTTTTCTTACTACATGAAACATTCAGAGATGAATAATTCAGATTCCCAAGAGGAGGTTTACAGAAAAAGAACTCACTAATGCATTGAAATCTAAGTAGTTTTGCATGATTACAGAAAACGGTGTACATGTACATTTTCATGAATTTGACTACATCTTGCATTTGTGAACCTATGGTGCAAGATACTGAGAGTAATAATAACAATAATATATTGCATTGTTTGAGAGAAAATGTCTACTGTATAAGAGCTGTTGAAAGGAAGAAATGTTCATCAAATTTTAGGAATCGGAGATGTACAACAAAAGATGTACGCGAACTGAGTATCCAGATGGACACTCATATCATATTGTGTACACACACCATTGTCCATATTTATTTAGGCCATACACACACTCATGTTAGTAGGTATTTAAAATATCAGTAAGATTTGGTTTCACTGTGGAGGATCATCTTGCCGTTTTCGTATCCACACTAGACTAGAGTGCAACCAATGTTATATCAGTAAGATTTGATTTTATCCAAACCATTTTGAGAATAACAAGACCCCTTTGCCTCCAAGATGATCCTCCACAAACGGGGTCACATCATACACCTGAACTCAAAGTAAAAAAGAACAAACCATGTATCCCTGGTGTCAATTATAATCAAAGAAGTAATCCACCAGCAAAACAATATACTCTAAATATCACTAGAACGATATCTCACTCGCTTAAACCAAAATGCCTGAACTCCTTAAACTACATGAATCAAGAAAAAGATGTACAAGAACGCATCATTCTCTATTATCTCGATAAGACGTCCCAAAAATATTCCCCAATAAGCGAACGAATCAACTCTACTGGTAAATGAATTGTGGCTGTAACTTCCATCACCATAATTCGATTCGCGATAAGAATAACTATTTACAGTGATTGGTTCTTGGCAACCATCAAATAAAAATAGACATGGATCAGAACATTTATTGTCAATTAATAAGATTTTTAAAAGAAAATTAAGCATGTTATAAAAAAAGAAAATCATATATGTGTAGAAAAGATAGATAAATCTTTTTAGTTTTATTAAATCATAATGCACTCACACATTATGTGTTGGCATCGATAGAAACATTTTTTTGTTACAGCTTTGTAAAAGTCTCCTTACGTGACTTGAAAAAGAATTAGAAAAAGAATAAACAAAATTGGATGTGGAAGCCCTAATGTGTTGATATGAGCTTCAACATTTTACTCTTTGCCAGGAGCCTTGACCACAGGTCCAACGCAAGCCTTTGGGTTCTGGGTTCCCACAAGCTTAGGTGTGACGTTTGTGCACTCGAAAGTGGGTGGACCGTCAGGTCCTGTGTACTCAATGTTAATGTCTCCAATCTCAACGTTCTCACATGGATGTCCCTTGCTGCACAATAGTTTCACTGCGTCCTTGTTCCCTGATGTTCCTCTAATATTCCTGAAGGTAATGTCCACCAGCTTAATTGTTGATGGTTTCTGCAAATAGAAAAAAAAACTTTGGGATCATAATCATATATATGTAACCTCAACCAAAATGGTGAATGCTAAATATCTAGAAAACCATCAGAATAATATGTTTGCTGAGCCATCCAATTTCATAGAATACGGTGATAGTGGCAAGACATAGAATCTAATAAAAGATACTTACGTTCTTGTTGCATTGGTTCCAAGGGCAGTACTCCTGGTCGATGAGGATTGGGTTGCTAACTTTGTTAAGGATGATATCCTCAAAATGAATACCGGCAGCGGTGGTGGTGCAAGCGGCAGATGGCCATGTCTTGATCCTCAGACCGTTGTCGGTTCCCTCAAGGGTACAGTTCTTAACGTTAATGTCAGTGACATCTTGCTCCCATCCGTACCTTCCAAGGCTTCCAACACTGATTCCGTGTCCTGGACCGCACACAACTTTCTCAATGAGGAGATTCTTCATCCCATCTCCCACGGAGATGCAGTCATCTCCTGTGGCGATCTTAGTGTTGAGGATCTTGACTCCCTCACATCTTCCCAAATGGATACCGTCAGTGTTGGGGCTTTCAGCTGGAGCGATGATCTTGATGTTATCAAAGGTCATGTTCTTGCCGCTGATAACGTTGAAGTGGAAGTTTTTGGCATCTAATGAGGTTATGTCTTTTATCTCAGCATTATCCACAAAATCAAACCTTACACTCTGAAAGATAGCATGCATCACTGAATTATATCATCTTTAAAAAAAGCCATTGGTGTTAATATATTAAAGACGGAAACACCTACGATGGGAAGTTTCTTGCACTCAAAAGTCTTGTGGCAGTTGTTGGCTTTCCAAGCTGCATTGCCTTCACCGTCAAATGTTCCACCTCCGTTCAACTTAAAACCATTAATTTTTTCGAACACAACCCATCTATCCTTTCCCTGGGTAGAGCCACCGTCAGCTTTCACGTTGCCTTGCAAGGTGAACTCGATTGGAGATTTGCATGGACCAGTCATCACGGTCTCACCAAGCTTGAAGTCACCTTTTGGGATCAGCACCTGGCTTGGTGCCGGAGCTTGACATGCCGATGTGAATGCTTTAAGAACTGCCTGCAACAATAGCTCCCACGAGTATGTTAATATAAGAAATGGTTTACACATTGATTGGAATTCAAGTAATAAAAAACAAGTGAAGATACTAACCGCGGTAATATCAGAATTTGGAGGACCACCAGCGGTGAACACCTCAGCATTGGCTGAATATCCTAGCAAACATAGAACCAAAATTGTATAGATTCCCAAATATGAACCCATATTTATTTATTTATTTTTATTTTTTATTGTCTTTTAATTTTGTTTTCTGAGATTTTTACTACGCACCTGCTGCTTTATATAGTGCGTTAAATGGAGAGATATGTTGAAGGCCCATACTTTCTCCCAACTTCTCATTTTTTAGAATGTTTGACCCATTTTTAAGGAAGTATTAGCTAGGTTACTTTAATTTTGGGAAATTAGCGTTCAATTGTTAGGCATAAGACTTGTTCCACTCGTGTTTATAGCATTTGCATGATACCTCTATTTTTGGGAGGTTAGTTTCTAGCCAACTTATGTTATTACATTTACACCATCTAAAAAGATATCAAATTGTTAGTAGAATTTTATAAGGTACTAGAACTTAAAGAAATTCAGGAGATTTACGTTCTGATAATCCTGTTGTGCAGGCTGCGGAAAATATATATGGACGTTAGCATTGGTTGGTTTTCAAAATTGTTAGAGAACAGTAATTGCTTCGTTTAGAAAAATTACTACACCACATGAAAAAACTATCGGAATAATGGTTGGCACTGACAATAGCAAAGTCTATGTAACAAAATGGATGATCAGAGAATAATGATATATTGACAAAAAAACGCATGAGCTATGTTCAAGTGCCAAGACTATACATTTCAACATGTTGGAATGGGGCTCGTCATCATCTGTGATTAAATATGTTCTTGTAGTCAGGCAGAAGTGGGTTTAAAAGAATCCACGAAAATGATGCAAGTGATTCCAATTTTGTATAAGTTAGTCATCATTCAAGGGAAATGTATACAACAAAAAATGATATGATGAAAGAAAAGCAAGAATTGCAAATGGTCAACAAATAGTGAAATAGATTTACACAATTCAAAAGGCAAAAGTTGGAACTATTGAACCCAATATCATGAAGAAAAAAAGGCAAACCAGTTCATAAAAGAAATAATTAATGTTATAAAGATGAAGATGTTTATGACTAAGTTAAAAAAGAGCATTTCAAAGCAAACGACTTTCGGAGAACCTGGACTGTATTTGAAAATTAATTGTTTTAGGTGTTTGTTTGTATTTCGTCGCTTCTATTATTGTTTGTCAAATATGTATATGTATTTTGTAACTTTATGCGTTAATATATGTAACTTCTATTATTGTTTGTCAAATATGTTGTCATCAGTCAGTAATCGATGACTTTAATTAATGTGGTTCGTGACTTCCGTCTTTTAATAACAAAAATCAATCGTTCCTCATTACTTAACTGCATTGCATTTTTCTAATTTCTTTCAACCACATAATCATTTATATATTTGAAAAGCATTGCAACATTTTTTTGTATCCACGTATTAATACAACAATGATGCTTAGGATCCTTAAAAAAATAGATGGTCTATCGAAACATATATTATATCTTATTATTAAACTAACTATCAAATTGATTAGTAATGTATGTTCAAAAGAATATTTTCATTATTTCTCTAAATAAAAGTTACGAAATTACCTAATATGATTAACATATATACGAAAACTAATGATTATGAATAATAAAGATTTGATAACAATTTTTGTAACCTCCATCTATTTTATTTAATTTTATATTATTAAAAGAAATTATACAATCACATTAACCATATACTTAAAATATAGACTCTTTCTTATATGTTATATTATGAATTTTAAAAAACTATAAATTACTAAAAAATGTTAAAAGCCCATATTGAAATTTTGTAATCAATGGTTTAACTACTTTTTTTGTTATAACAAGATACAAAATGATCATAAAATTGTATGAATATAAAGTCTCATTTAATAGATATTCATATTAAATATATATATATATATATATCTTAATATCGTTTAAATTAAACTATATACCATATAAAAATACATAAATACGTTAATTTTGAAATTTACATTTTAAAAGTATTGAGACCTTAATATTTCAATTTAAAATTTTGTATTGAAATAAATCTCACATTGAAAGTTTTGTAATTAATGGTTTAATTTTTTTTACAGCAATATATACAAATGTTAATAAGATTATATGAGTAGGAAATCTCAATTAATAAGTTATATTAAATTTTACTAGATATCTATGTCATTATCATTCAAATTAATTATATTTCATATAAAATAAATAAAACGATTGATTTATTTATGAAAAAAATTAGAAATAAAAGGAGGTATAGTTTTGATTTATGTGTTTACTCTAATTTAATTATATAAATATGAAATAAATAAACACAAAATAAATAATAAAAATAGAAAAATATCATTTGTATACATAAAATTCATCATGCGCAAAACAGAGATCTTAACCTAGTTTCTATAATAACTCATGCTTCTTTTGAAGTACCAATATCATAGAAGTAATATTACTAACAATATCAATAAATTTTTCCTAACTTCTTTTTTATATTGAAGCCTAAAAAAGTATCCAACATGTTTAAGGAGCATTGAACCAAAGTAGAGAGGAAGAGTATGCACCTCATATTATCAAGTGAAATTTTTTCCAAAGAGATCATAAGCAAAGAGCGAAAGTTTGATTGAAAATTACATTTCCAATCAGATTACTTATGACGATGTCATGTTTCGTTGTCCAAATGCTTGCATCGGTTATGTATGAACAAGTGTATCTTTGAGTTCTAGTTCAGTATAACTTGGAAAGAATACTACATGTTAGTGAACTATTATTGAAATGATTTGAGTTCTAGTTTAAAATGAGTTCTCAAAAAAAAAAAACTAATACTGTATTAGTTAAATTAATCTTAAGGTTGAAATCAGATCTTGTTAAATAATTTTAAGATTCGGAAAAGAAAACAAAATTAAGATTGAAGTGTATACAACTTACCGCGCATATTAATATTTTAAAAAGAAACAATCATACGCAGAATATATAATTTAGTTTTATTAATTACATCATTATGCACTCACACATCTATATATGTGTTGGCATCGGATAGAAACATTTTTTTGTTACAGCTTTGTAAAAGTCTCCCTTACGTGACTTGAAAAAGGATTAGAAAAAGAATAAACAAAATTGGATGTGGAAGCCCTAGTGTGTTGATATGAGCTTCAACATTTTACTCTTTGCCAGGAGCCTTGACCACAGGTCCAACGCAAGCCTTTGGGTTCTGGGTTCCCACAAGCTTAGGTGTGACGTTTGTGCACTCGAAAGTGGGTGGACCGTCAGGTCCTGTGTACTCAATGTTAATGTCTCCAATCTCAACGTTCTCACATGGATGTCCCTTGCTGCACAATAGTTTTACTGCGTCCTTGTTCCCTGATGTTCCTCTAATATTCCTGAAGGTAATGTCCACCAGCTTAATTGTTGATGGTTTCTGCAAATAGAAAAAAAACTTTGGGATCATAATCATATATATGTAACCTCAACCAAAATGGTGAATGCTAAATATCTAGAAAACCATCAGAATAATATGTTTGCTGAGCCATCCAATTTCATAGAATACGGTGATAGTGGCAAGACATAGAATCTAATAAAAGATACTTACGTTCTTGTTGCATTGGTTCCAAGGGCAGTACTCCTGGTCGATGAGGATTGGGTTGCTAACTTTGTTAAGGATGATATCCTCAAAATGAATACCGGCAGCGGTGGTGGTGCAAGCGGCAGATGGCCATGTCTTGATCCTCAGACCGTTGTCGGTTCCCTCGAGGGTACAGTTCTTAACGTTAATGTCAGTGACATCTTGCTCCCATCCGTACCTTCCAAGGCTTCCAACACTGATTCCGTGTCCTGGACCGCACACAACTTTCTCAATGAGGAGATTCTTCATCCCATCTCCCACGGAGATGCAGTCATCTCCTGTGGCGATCTTAGTGTTGAGGATCTTGACTCCCTCACATCTTCCCAAATGGATACCGTCAGTGTTGGGGCTTTCAGCTGGAGCGATGATCTTGATGTTATCAAAGGTCATGTTCTTGCCGCTGATAACGTTGAAGTGGAAGTTTTTGGCATCTAATGAGGTTATGTCTTTTATCTCAGCGTTATCCACAAAATCAAACCTTACACTCTGAAAGATAGCATGCATCACTGAATTATATCATCTTTAAAAAAGCCATTGGTGTTAATATATTAAAGACATAAACACATACGATGGGAAGTTTCTTGCACTCAAAAGTCTTGTGGCAGTTATTGGCTTTCCAAGCTGCATTGCCTTCACCGTCAAATGTTCCACCTCCGTTCAACTTAAAACCATTAATTTTTTCGAACACAACCCATCTATCCTTTCCCTGGGTAGAGCCACCGTCAGCTTTCACGTTGCCTTGCAAGGTGAACTCGATTGGAGATTTGCATGGACCAGTCATCACGGTCTCACCAAGCTTGAAGTCACCTTTTGGGATCAGCACCTGGCTTGGTGCCGGAGCTTGGCATGCCGATGTGAATGCTTTAAGAACTGCCTGTAACAATAGCTCCCACGAGTATGTTAATATAAGAAATAGTTTACATATTGATTGAAATGCAAGTATTAAAAAGAAGTGAAGATACTAACCGCGGTAATATCAGAATTTGGAGGACCACCAGCGGTGAACACCTCAGCATTGGCTGAATATCCCAGCAAACATAGAACAAAAATTGTACATATTCCCATATATGAACCCATTTTTATTTATTAATTTATTTATTTTTATTGTTTTTTATTTTTGTTTTCTGAGATTTTTACTATGCACATGCTGCTTTATATAGTGCCTTAAATGGAGTTATTTTTAAGGCCCATTTTTTCTCTCAACGTCTAGTTTATTTATAGATTGTTTGACCCATTTTTAAGGAAGTATTAGGTTAAAATTTTATTTTGAGAAGCTAGCCTTTTAATTTTTAGACGAATGTGACTTGTTCCACTCTTGCATGTTTATAGCATTTCTTATGATACATTCATTTTTGGCAGGTTAATTTTTAGCCAACTTATGTAATTAAACAAAGTAAAATAGATCAGTTAGATGAATTAGTAGAATATATATATATATATATTTTGAACCTAAAAATCTAACCATCTGAGCTACTGAATACTTGGTTAGTAGAATACTCCATCTGTTTCATAATACTTGATGTTTTGTAATAGTGCACAAAGTTTAAGAAAATTACATTTCTCTAGAAAAATATTTTAAAGATATAATTTTAAAATCAGTTAACCAATTATAAAAAAGACTGTAAAATCTAATTGGTTGAACAGTTTCCAATAAAGTTAAAGTTAACCTTAAAATCTCAAAACTTTCTTAAAATCTCAAAACTTCATGTAAATTGAAACAAAACAAACCTTCTAAAACATCATCTATATTGAAACGGAGGGAGTATTTATCATGCATGTATAATAAAAGTGAAATATCCACATGAGCCAGAATAATAATATAGTTACCACCACTCGATCTCAATGCCTTTGTAAAACATAATAGTCTTCGAATTTTTCGTTCTCTCGGCACTATTAAATTTATTTATTTTTACAAAATGATGGCGAACTTAATTACAATGTGAATATAGTTCAAAAAAAGTTAACAATGTGAACGAACGGGGGGAACAAACAATGTGAACAAACTACAGCTAGGTTCCAATATCAAACCGGGTAATACCATCGGTCGAATGAAACCATTATCCGTGACAGAAATATTTAATTTAAAAGATTTAAAAAAAAAACATAAAAGAGATTTCAGATTTGTCTTGTCGTGGTTCGAGGCTCGTGTCCTAAACAAAATTAAGCTTTTGTCGGAATTCTCGTTAGTGACTTTCACGATCTCTCTAACATTCTCTCTCTCTCGCCTATAACTCGGATCACCACATGACTCTTTCATCTCCTCCTCTTCCCGTTATCACAAACCAAAAAATCCGTAAACTTTGTTCCCATTCTCTTCTCTCCTCTTTGATTAGATCGATACCCATTGTAAATATTCTCTACGCTTTGAAGCGAGATCCTGTCTTTGGTATCTGGAGCTGTATCTGGTTCCAGAGACATGGACAACAACAACAAGAACAATGAAGAGAACGGAAACACGTCCAAAACGGCGTCGGACGACGAGGGTGTTGGATCCGTGGGGAGACAGATGAGCGAGTCTTCTCTCTGCGTTACGGAAGAAGAAGAAGAAGACGATTCCAAATTACATTTGGGTCCTCAGTACACTATCAAGGAGCATCTTGAGAAGGACAAAGTTGCTACCTTTTTCCAAATTATATATTTTTTCCAAATTATATTTTTTTTTGTAAGAATTCTCTTGATGAATCTGAATTTATAGGATGATGAGAGTCTGAGGAAGTGGAAGGAACAGCTTCTTGGAAGTGTTGATGTCACCAACATTGGAGGTCTGTTTTAAAAATGCAAACTTTTTAATAATTATAATAATTTTGGAAATAACTACGCCTTAGTGGTCGGGTGGTAGCATGGTGTTCCAGTGTCGCTGAGCGATGCTGAGTTCGAATCCGGCTACACTCAGATATTCCTAACGTGTGGCCACCAGTAACTTAACATTCCTTCGCCGGGAGCGGTTTACTGTTTTTTTAATTAATTTTGGAAATGATTGATTCATGTGAATAGTTGGGATCAGACTCTATATTTGGACAAGATCTTGCTTGATTATACATTTTCTTGAGTGATTTTTAGATTTTTTTGTTCTTTTATGGATTTTTAATAGAATTTTGTGTCTTTTTAATATGTGCAGAGACACTTGACCCTGAAGTGAGGATCATTAGCCTGGTAATCTTATCCCCTGGAAGACCAGACATTGTTCTTATGGTACCTGAGAATGGAAACCCAAAGGGGATGTGGTTTACTTTGAAAGAAGGGAGCAGGTACTGTTTGAAATTCACATTTCAGGTTAACAACAACATTGTCTCTGGTCTTAGGTACACCAATACCGTTTGGAAGACCGGTGTTAAAGGTAATAAAACGACAACACACAAGTTTGTCTTAAATTCTCTGACAATGAATGTGATCAAATTCCTTTTTAATGTGGATTCAGTGGACAGAGGAAAGGAAATGCTTGGAACCTTTAGTCCTCAGCTGGAGCCATACAACCACGTGATGCCTGAAGAGACCACTCCTTCTGGAATGTTTGCTCGAGGATCTTATTCTGCTAGAACTAAGGTCAGATAGTATATCTAACTCTGTGATAGATCTTCTTTGGTGGTGTCTTGTCTAGATACTTAAAAGTTACTTGTCTTGTTTCAGTTTCTTGATGATGATAACAAGTGCTACTTGGAGATCAACTACAGCTTTGACATCCGTAAAGAATGGCCTGCTGTTTGAAATGAAACTCAAGAACAAATTCTCCTGAGATGAAGTGTTGCCAGTAGAAGTTGTGTTTTGTTTCACTCCCCATCTCCTTTTTTATATCTTTGAGCATGTTATTGTGAATCGTTTTACCGATTATCGTAGAACAAGAACGACAGATAGTTTCTTTCCTCTTTGATCTTGATTTTTAGTAATGCCGTTGGAAAATCAGTATGTGTGTTTGTTCTCAAATCTGTTTCTCTTTCCACTTCTTAACATGTGTTTGGGTCCTGAGATGTATAATGTGACTAATTGTCTGGAGAGATGAGTTTGAATATCTTCTTTTGAAGTCTAATCCTCATGTATCATCTGCTTTACAAGTTGTGTATACTTTTTTTTGTTATGAAGAAATAGTTTTGGGAAGAACACTTTACTGTGAAGCAGAGTATTGAAATGGATGAAACTTTGACATTTACCATATCAGAAAATGGATCTTGTTGGTCTTTTTTGTTTTGCTCTCAAAATTAAAAAAAAAAATCCTATTTTATTTACTTTAGCAAAAGAAGAAGAATAAAAGGACCATCAAGAGGGGTGAGCATATATATAAGCCATTGGACTCTCCTCCTTGTACACTTTATGGCTCACTCATCTTCTCACAAACCAACACTTGTTTCTTTCTGTTTATGTGTTCTTACCAGTTTCTTTAAGAGAGTTGAGTCTCCTAAGTCTCTGGTCAAGTTCTGCCATCACTGCCGGTTCCTGCTTCTTCCTCTGCTTAGATATTGTGTTTGTAGTCATCGATCCAATCTTCTCAAACGCCACCTAAAAAAATAAAGATTATGAATCTTGAATACATAAACTAGCTTAATTTCTTTGGACGAGAGCAAAAAAGGCTTACCGTTAGTAACTCATCAGGGTCAAAGAGCTGGTGTGAGGTGGTATGTATTATGTTGATTACATCACCGACCTGGTGAGTCATAAGCAACTCGTTTTCTTTCATCTGCAAATGAAAGAGAGAGATTAGTGAGATGATACTTAATCTTAAGGAGGAAGAGAAGTAAAGAACCTTGAATATGGCCAAAGCTGCGTGGAAAAGAACCTTTGCTCCTTCATAGAAAAGTACATCCCACAGTCTTAGAGTTGTCTGCAAACAAAAAGTTCAATGTATCCTCAATAAAATGCAAAGCTTAGAAGCCAAATACAATTTAATAACATAGCTCTTTCTTATAAACCTCAGAAGGAAGGCTTTTGGAGAAGAGGCATAGGAACCATTCCGTGGCTACAAGGGAAACATCAAAGCCCATATCCTCAAGATGAGTAGCTATTCTGCAAAAACACAATGTGTTAACAATTTGATAAGCTCAGCATTAAAGAACCGAGAAGGAAAGGAAGACTTACCTTGGACATTTTTGGGCAAGCAAATCTTTGAAAACCCTCTGCTCAACATGGCATCCAGACAAGTTGGTTGTGTAGCAGTCACGGACTAATACGTTTTCCAAAAGAACAGCTAGCATCCAGAACGCGTCTTCTTCTGTCTTCATCACAAGTAATAGTAACGCCGCAACATAGTTTAGTCCCTGCAACAACAACAACAAAAAAAACAGCATTGATTAAGATTACAAAACGCACAATGGATATGGAAACAGGATATAGTGTGTTACCTGACAATAGCCAACATCAGAATCTCGAAATGAATACCCAACAAGTACACGCCGTAGAGCAGCATGACCTTCAGGAGTGTCTAACCACGGATGGCCAGGGAAAGTCCTTGGCAGATCCTGCAAGCGTGGATTCACAATGTCAAAGGCAAATAATGAGAAGATCCGAGGAGGTTGCACTCAAAAGATAACGGAATCAACTTAAATGACCATCAGGTAAACAGTAGTATAGCAGCATAATATAAGTTGCCTGAACACAAAACTGAACTAGAACAACAAAAAATCTACGGAGATGAAACCGCACTTCTTGGTTGTCTGCAGCCAACATCAAATCCTAAAACACTCAAAAGAGTGTCTAAGAGGTAAAGTGTCAAGATTAGAGGAGTGAAAATCAACTATTCATAGCACATAACATATAGTTTTCTATGACCATCACACAATAGTAGTATAAGAGAGATAAGAGGAGGTTGCACTCAAAAGATAACTGAATCAACTTATCTTATCACATAATCTCGAATAACCATCAATCAAACAGTGACATAGCAAGCATAAAGACTCTTAAAACCCTCAAAACAATGTCTGAGAGGCAACATCAATCCTAAAACCCTCAAAACAATGTCTGAGAGGCAAAATGTGAAGATCAGAGTGGTGAAAATGAACTATCCCTAGCACACAACATATGAAGTAGTCTTCTATGACCATCACACAATACTACTAGAAGAGATAGGCTTTGATAGTGTTTTCAAAGTAGCCTCTGAGTTTGCCTGATCACAAGAATAAGATCCAAAGCAACAGACAAAATCAATCCTAACACACATAGTCTTTTGATAGAGTTTTCAAAAGTTTGAGACTTTGGATAAAGATTCAAACTCACATGATCAATCTGCAACGTCGCAGGCGTGACCATCCCATCAACAGCCTTAGTCAAATCACTGTAATAACTCTCCGGAACCGTAGACTTCTTCTTAGCAGCACCAGAAACAGAGAACCAAACCTTAGGCCTCAGAACCGGAGGGATCCCTTTCCTAACCAACCTCTTCAACGTGATCGCATTCGCCAAAGCCGAGATCTTTAGAGACGTTTTCTTCAACGCGCCGATCAAGAGAATCTCAGGCTGGAGATACCAGTTAGCTCCTTTGCTAGCTTCCAGAGCCCACCAGACTCTCCCTTGGTTCCTCACTCTCTCTCTCACTTCGTTTAAGACGTTGACGTCGTCGACGTTGCCTTCCACCGTGAAGGAGTACATGTCTTGGAACTTGACGACGATGTTGGCTCTTCGGGCGTGGATGCTGGGGCGGAGGATTGGGATTTGGGATTGGAGCTCCATGGTTAAGTCTCGTCTGTTTTGGATCCCGAACATCGTTTAGGATCTTTTGTCTGGTCTCCTTCTTCCAGATTTGTCTTGTCCTAAGATATTTCGTCAAGTTCGGACCAAACACGAGAACTGAAAGATGACACCGTCAAATAAAGGAAAAGAGTTTAAAATCTTTTAATCAAAGTTGTAACCTTTTAATATTATAATGTTGTCACGTTCTGCAAACGCTATCTATCTCCTCCTTTTTTTGTGAATTTAAAATACAGAAACAGAGAAGCTGAAGCGAAGAAAAAATGTTTTTTTTCTTTGTTGTCTCTCGTGAGGAACAATGAGAACTAAAAATGGAAAAAGTGTAAAGACGGACTAAAAATAGCTTTTTTTTTGTTTGAGAAAAAAGAAATGAGAATCCAGAGGTGATTTGAATTGAATAACGCGTGTCTCGATGTCGAACAGAGAATGATTTAGAGAAGTAGTTGGAGGAGGAAGAGAGTAAGAGACAGATGAAGGAAAGGGAGAGATTATAAAGGTGGGGGTTGATTTGTGAGTCTCGAATTGTTATGGGGCTATTTTATAATTTTATGAAGATGATGATTTTGGCCCTAGTGTCAGCCATCTGAAACTCTATTTTTTCTTTTATAATTTATAGTGATAACCGTATTTTCTGTCTTTTTAAAACTTTACGTGGTGTTAAACTCTATATAGATCGTAATAAAATATGTAGAATATGTTTTCTAAACTAGTCAAATAATTAGAATAAGTACTCTATGTCAACCTAAGAAATAAAGTAAAACATGCTTTTGAAATTTAGTATGAAAGCATATAAATACTTCTACTTGTGTTTTAAATATTTTTTATACTTTTATAAATTTATATATTTATAAAATTAGAAAATGTTTAACATGGTCAAAAAAATTAAAAGTCTTATTAGGACAACTGAAATTTAAATGTGTTTCAATTCTCTCTAATAATAAAATCTTTCTTTTTTTGTAAATCAAACACTAGATTTCGACCCGCGCAACTGCGCGGGTTTTTGTTTTCATTTATTTTTATATAAATTTTGCTTTCAATTCTAAATTGGTATATATTATAATATATATGTGTCTATCAATTTTTAAAACATAATAAGTTTACGGTATATTTTTTTCGTTAAATAGATTGTTTCAAACTTTCACATGTATTTGTATCTTCTTCTATATATATATATTTTCGGATTATTATTTCATTATTAAAATCGTAACTATATATATAAGGATTAGTAAAATATTGTTTTATTGTCATATTCAAAAATATTGTAACATTTCACAAATTTAGAAAGTTTTTAAAAAATTAAACTTTTCGCTTCCTAGATTTATATTATTGAGTAAATAATTAAATAATTAGTTTTGTTTAATTTTTAAAATAAACTCTATAATTTAAAATTTGTTTTCATTGGTTTAAGGTAGTAAAGATTAATCATTATTAGATAATATAATTTTTGTTATTTAAAAAAATCTTTATAATTTTAAAAGTTAACATCGACAAATATTAAATAATTAACATATAGAGGTATAGTATACAATATTAAATTATATCTATTTAATTTATAATATATATATATATATATATTTAATGGATTATCTATTGTTTAAATTCAATTATTGATAGCCCAATAAAAAATTCTAGTAGGCCCAAAATTTAAATAGTAAGATTAGAAATTAAATGTAACATGATTTTCTAGTAATAAATCCATTAGGTCCATTTTAAAAAAATCACACATGAATCAAGGTTGTGACTTCTCTTTTAATATCTATATATATAAAAAAATGTTTGTGTCCCTCCTGTTGCGCCACGTCGGATCCAGCCTGGAAACTCGCTTCATACAATCGCCCCCACATATCCTGAACATGAAACTCACCGTTTCATTAACTCTGGTGTGGGCTTGGACTGTGTAATCGCGTGTCTGGGCCTAATCCTGAAGAATCGATGCATTGGGCCAGGAGCTCAAGCCTCGCCTCCCGGCGGTCAGCTAACCACCACCATGAATTTCGTCATCTTCTTCCTCTCTAGCCCAACTTCCGTTACTACTCCTTCGGCTTCACCGCCTCCACCGTAGCTTCATCATGTCTCCGCTTCCAGCCAATCTCTCATTACTCGCATCAGATCTTGAATCCATGGTGGAGAAAACTCCATCTTCTTCATGAATCTGCATCTGGACAAGAATAAGCTTTGATAAGAGAATAGAATAAAAGAGTGGTTGAGACATATTTCGTGGTGATGGTTGAAACAGAGTTCATTAGCGGAGAACGATAACGAGGAGGTGGAGATTAAGAAGATGGTGGCAGCGGCGGAGGTTATGGTGATGGTGGCTGAGACAGCTTCGTTAGCGGAGGTAGAGAACGAGGAGACAGAGATTATGGTGATGGTGGTGGATGTGACAGATTTCGTTTATGGGGTAATTTTGTTTAAGAATGAAGAACATGAGATAAGAAAAGAGATAGAGTTAAGCCTTTGTTCAAAAGAAAAAAAAAAAGATAGAGAATACGAAAGGAAAGGTAGGAGATAGAGGAAGAACACATTTTTCACTTTGTTCATTTTGGGCCATTAGATTTATTTTAATCAATGGTTGTAGTTAAAAGAAAGTGGATCCTCGCACTTGCACCTTAGTGGTTACTTTTAAGAGAGGGAAAAATGAGAATTAAAGAGAGGAAAATTGATTAGTGATGAGATTTTCACAAAGTATTTAGCGGAATATCTAATTTTAAGTTCCTGCTTACTAAAACTCTTTTATAGCATTTATCTAATGCTATTATATGATACGAAATTTTTTAAATCATCTACGATAGCAGTTTTGTTTAGTAAAACGTATCGTAACAATGTGCTATCAATGTAGACTTTTTTGTAGTGCCAACTTCCCCTTAGGCATCCTTGGCATCGACATCGTCGACAAGTTCGGGAAGCAATCAGGAGGTTTGGCACCGAGATCTTCACGGAGAGGTCACCAAGGTTGATTTCTCCTCGAGGCTGTTCAAGCTCTTCACCGATTCAAGAACGGTGCTCGCCGAAGCACCAATTCCGTCATCATCTCAACCGGAGCTGTTGCGAAACGGCTGAGCTTCGCCGGATCTGGCGAAGGCGCTGATGGTTTCTGGAACGGGGGATCTCGGCATGTGCTGTATGCGACGGCACCACTCCGATCTTTAGGAACAAGTCTCTGGTGGTTATCGGCAGCGGAGACTCGGTGATGGAGGAGGCGAGGTACGTTCAAGGCGACGAAGATCATGCAACATAGAAAGGGTGTTGGTTGTTTGAAGGTGAAGAACGTTGTTACTGGTGATGTTTCGGATTTGAAAATGTCTGGGTTGTTCTTTGCGATTGGTCATGAGCCGGCAACGAAGTTCTTGGATAGCCAGCTTGAGCTTGATGAGGATGGGATGTGTGGTGACCAAGCCTGGTACCACTAAGACGAGTGTGGTTGGTGTGTTCTCTGCTGGAGATGTGCAAGACAAGAGCTATAGGCAGGCCCTTCCAGCTGCAGGAACTGGTTTTGTTCAAAAATCGCTATTTACGTTTATAGAAAAGTAGATAATAAAGTATCTGATATTTGATTGTTGCTTAATTACATAGTGGTTTAAGGAACCCTTTTTAGCTTTTTGAAAGTCATTAGCTTTTATTGATGGAACCCGTTCATCTGCTCAATGTGTTTGCGTTGTTTACCATTTCATTTGTGAGACCATTTTAAATGGTTTTATGAGACGTTTGTTGAAGTAAACAATTTTTTAAAATGTATGATTATTGCTCTGTTCAAAGTGAGTTGAGTTTTGAATTCATTAGCTTTTATGGTGGAACCCATTCATGTTCTCAAAGTGTGCGGCTTTTTATATCATTTGGTTGAGACATGATTTGTGTTTGCTATAGAGTGTTCATGTGGTGTGTGGTTAAAGTCAAAGTGCCTGTTTTTGTCTGTATATCATTTTGATTAACTTAAGTAAGTAGTTTGAGACATGATTTGTATTTGCTCTATAATGGTCATGTGGTGTACGGTTAAAAGGTATCTACTTTCATACTCATACTCACACTCTTTAGTAGACTAATAGTGGTCATTAGTTGGTCTTGAGAAGCATGCAAGTTAAATTGAACTGTTTCAAGATTTCTTATCTTAATGTTCTCTTGCTAAAAAATAAATAATTCAGACATATTTTAGCTATTTACACGTTATAGTGTAGTTTTTGAACTGACTAAGATGAAATCAGATTGTTCTCGAGTGGCTACTTGGTTCTATGAAATCCAATTTGACCAAAATATGACAATGCAAAAACCGCAGAAAAATAATAATTCAAGGTGGATTGGATGAGTCTCAAGTTTGTTAACTTTTCCCTTTTTAAGTGTACTTCCTTGAACCTAATTTAGATACTTAGATATTTCTTTTTTTTTTTTGGTTTATACTATCATTTTTAATCTACAATTTTTTTTAAAAAAAATACTTCATAAATTAATGTAATTCATATAAAATATTTTTTTTCTAGCTTCCCGCCCGTAGGGCGGGCCGGCCCTAGTATAATATATGAATGCAATTTGATATATGGTTAATCTTATATATAACTAGTTACGTACTATACACTGTTGGATACACACGAAATTTAGATATGATCTTTTTTTTTTCTTTTTTTTCTAGATACGAAATTAAGTAAGTTTAGATATAATCTATTTGTTAGTTTATCGGAAATCTCTCATCACCGGGACGAATGGTATAAAAAGTTGGCGCGCTTCACTACATCACTAGTTAAAGTCAAGCATGGGTGAATGAATGAGAATTCGCCGGGAAGACGCAATACAACATCGTCATTACTAAAGTTTAACATCGCCACTATATCAGAGTATGATAACATTTAACAGGAAGAGCCACTAATGCATGAGCTCTTAACACTATAGTGTATAAAGAGATTGATGAGTTTATGGCATCTCATGGAGGGAACATGTGCCACGATACTCAGGTACGCACTTTACGGTTTTGATTGATTTCAAAGTTTATGTTTAGACGTTCTTAAGGAGGTGTTATTCTTTAAGCGCGTCAGAGAGCTTATGGATACAATAAGCTTATAACACCAACCGAAAGGCATATGCTCCCATAGTTTTTAATCACATCAATGACTGAAACAGAGTTTAGGAAGATGATAAAGAAATTACACAGGTAATCTCTAGGACAGCCAGAACTAAGGATAAGCAAAGCTGGAAGCGATGTTACAAAGTATCTTGTTCCTATGTGGATGTGTAAATAATCAATCAACTTCCATTGTTTAAAACTTCTTTTGTTGCACATATGGTTGTAAAATTAAGACAAGTAATAATATGCTCTTTGAATTCCACTTTCTATGCATTATTTTGCAACTAAGATATTTGTAACATGATCTTTCCATTAACAAGAGTACGGTAGGCAAAAAGAACGAATAACAAGCACCAAATCCAAAAGATGATAATTCATATAGCGGCAGAAAACACATGAGACAATTCATCCAAAACATTCATCAAATAAAAAGCTAAATGTTTTTCAGATCACCATAAGACCACAAACTTGACAACGCTTATTTTCCACAGTGTATCAAACTTCCCGCACCTAGGAAAAGTCCGAAGATCGCTGCGCTGCCAATGGTTGTTTGCCCTATGTACCTTATCTTCATAAGCCCAGGGACCTGCAGAGAATTAAAGTACAAGATAATCATCTATCCAAATTTGTTTTCACAATATAAAGATATCCTCGCCAAGACTCAGACTTTATTGTTCTCTTCAGCTCACAAATAAACAAAACAAGAGCAAACACATCATAACAACTTAAGCTTTTGACACAAACCATTGCTTAAGACTGAGCTGTGTCGTGTTCAAAGGCAAGTACGTTTCAACAAGACAAATCAAACATTACTACTTCCAGTTTCTAATCAGAAAAGATTACATTACAAGCTTGAAAAAGATAGATGTTCGTAGAAAAAAGTAGTTACCCCCAACCTAATCGCCTGGTAAGTTCCATGGACAGCACCTGAGATTCAATTCACACAAGATTTAAAAGGCGCCTCGAAATAGTGATTTAGGGTTGGTGGGAAAAAAAAAGAGAATGAAAGGGAGAGAAAGTTTACCTACAGCGCCGCCAAGTGCGCCGCCGATGGCAGTTCCGGCAGCGATTCTGCTCAAACAACTAGTTTCTCTTGCCATCTTTCAACAGTTTTTTTTGTTTTGTTTAGAGAGGTTTTCAGACAACTTCTTCGCTGTGTGTGTTCTGTCGGAGAATAGTTTCTTGGGTTGTCCTCACCGCTTATAAAGTTTTTTACTTCCTTGGACAATGGATTTTTGCCGTTCGGGACAAGGCTAACAGTCACCGACTTCCATAAAGAACCAGTCTAAACCGTATGCTTGCAAACCCGGTTTATTTGGTTTACTTTTTATTAAGTTAGTACCGAAATTAATTGAATTGAATTACGGTTAAGCTCGAAACTAAGCGGGTTATCTCGAGGGTGACAGATGTAGGAAAGGAAGAAATTGGAAGTGATTGGTGGAAGATGATATAGAGAGCCAAAATTTAATTTAAAATCATATATATCAATTAATCGATTTTTTTAAAGTCTCACAACAAAAAAGTTTCTACAAAATTAAAATATCAATGTACAGAGCTTTATTTTCATAGCAAAGAAATAGAAATAAATCTACAGTTTAAATTTACAGTCAAAAATATAAAGGTACAACTGATTCCAATCACTTCCATTATTCATCTATCTCGAAAGATAGATGATATAAAGGTGGAGGTTGAATCGTGAGTCTCGGATTTTTATAGGGGCTATCTTATAATTTTATGAAAATTATTTTGGAATGTTCGGGACTGAACTTTGTAGAATACTATAATGTCTCCTTCTCAGTTCTGAAGTTTTCTGTGTTAGTTCTAATATTTTCTGAGGATAACTGGGGATGATGTGTCAACTGAATGCTAACACTAGGAAGATGCATTGCCTTGTCTAGAATTTTTTTTTTGGGGTCTAAATGGCTTGTCTAGATCCTTATAAGAAACACCCTATTGAATGATATTTATTTAACTTTTTTTTTTTTTTTTAGAAAAGTTACTTTTTTTACTGAATTTGCAATTCTTGCTTTTCTTTCGGCATATCATATTTTGTTGTATACATTTCCCCTAAATAACTCATACAAAATTGGAATCACTTGCATCATTTTCGTGAATTCTTTTAAATTCATATTTTTAGAAAAGTTTAAAACATTAAGAAGGCAAAAACGTGCTGAAGTTCCACGGAGATAACGACAAGTACATTTTTTTAACGATACAATGTAATAATATCGTTGGATCATACTCCATATTTCTAATTATAAATTTATAAGTATTTTGTTTAAAAGCACAAGTATTTAGAAAAACACATTTATACCTTTAGAATTTAATTAAAGAGAGAAAAAGACCGATAAAAAATCACACTTATAATCTTGCTTTTAACTTTTTATTTAAATAATTTTATCATTTTTTTGGAGTCAAATTTAAATATTATTTTCTCATATTACTTTTTGCATGTATTTTGAAAAAGAACTTACATTGTGAAACAAACAAAATATTTCAAAATTACTTATACATAGAAACAGAGAAAATATTCTCTTATCGCGGAAGGAAATCCCATAACTGATTTTAATTTTATCGGATTTTCTTAAAAGATACGTGAGTCCACGGCTCCACTGACCTAATTACAGAAATTCAAATGATTTTGAGAAAAATATAAGTAATAAAATATTTTTAAAAATTTGATGAGGATTTTAATTCATTTTGTAATTCTTATATTTTAGATTTTAAAGAAATAAAAATAAATTTTATAGAAAACAATTCTTCTACATAATTCTTATACAAATATCCAAATAAAATTTGACTAATGAAAATAAATAAAAACTAACCATTTATATATTTTATTAATAAAAAGTCAAGAAAACGAGTTGAATAAAAACTATTTAAAAATTTGGAAAAAAAAACTTTGACTAATCAAAAATTGGTTAACAAAAAACAATAAAATTTATCATTTTCTATTACTATGTTAAAGTGAAAAGATAATACTGAAGTTGAATACAAGGTTTTAAAAAAACATTCATAAATTATTTATGAATTAATTGTGAGGAGGAAAACAATCAAAATGGTTCTCAATCTATTGCAACATGGATCATGACAATGATATTTTTTTCATTCATCATGATGATAATATAGTTTTACAGTTTTTTTTTTTAAAAAATATGTTTTCATAATTATCTTATTATAGTAATCAACATAAGTATTGATGTAAATATCTGACAGATAAATCATATAAAAGAATTCTATTTCAATCCTAGCCTAAAAGCATCGAATGATTACAAGTGCCTAATTCAATAACACAATTTTTTTTAAATTAATGAAATATATAATTGAATAACAGTATAGTTTAATGAAATTTTCAATTTCCTCATTTTCAATCAAATTTTTAGATCTAATACCCTGATATCTCTTACCAATTTGTTATAATTATAGAACATGATTTAGTGCATAAATTCAACCTAATGAAATCTTAATATAAACAATAAACTGATTCGTTAGAAATAAAATACATATGTCAATTTGAATGAAAAGCTCGAATCGATCAACAAAAGCTTTTATTTTAGTGTTCATGACTTGCTAAAGTATAAATCATAGTTCATGTCTTACAAAGGAACATATGCTCTCATCTTTGTCATGTTCAAAAGAACGTTAGATTGATAAATACACAATCTAACTTGATCTTGTATATACTTTAAAAGATATAATTACTAAAGATATGAAAAATATCATCAGCTAAATACAGTTAAGAAAAAAAAATGTTATTATTCACTTACTAGCTTATAGAATCAAACAATTAATTCATATATATCTAAATAAATAAATAGTGGACGAAGAAAACAGTAATCTAACATTCGGAGAATACTGATGTAAAACACAAGAACAAAAAAAAATTTATAGATAAAGTTTGGAAAGAAAAAATAACGTTGAAGACGGCGTAAATGAAATAAAATAAATAAATAATATAGATTGTATAAGCAGAATAAAAGAACAGTGAGAAAATAAAACAAATTAAACTTGGAACCCACTATAATATAGATACACCAATAGAAGCGTCTTAAAATGAATGAACTTTTAAAAGCTAGTGCACAAGATCAGTACATGTGGCTAGGATAGAAAATCAGATGTTTTAATTAGAATTTACATATGACTGCAAAGTATGATTCCAACCAATTATTTACGAATTATGAGCCAATTATTTCTCACCAACATTATAATATCATCATCACATCCATTCACGACTTTCAAATTCCTCTAGTTTCAAAAAATCTTAGATATTTCAAAGCTTTGAAAATTGTACATGTATAAATGCCAATCATCTTTTCTGTCTTACAAGAAGTTAATGTGGTGTTAAGCTGTATATAGATAATAATAATAAATATATTTTAAACTAGTTAATAATCAAAATGAGTCTTGTATGTGAACCTAAGAAATAATAAATATGATTCAATATATATAGAAACTTTTACTTGTGTTTCCAATAGTTTTCGTTTTTTAATATTTATAAAACTAAAACACGTTCAGTATGGTCTACTTAAAAAAAATCATATTAGGACAATTGCAAATTGAATAGATTTCATTTTGCTATTATCTCTATAGTAAAACGTTTGTTTTTTTGTAAATCAAACATATCTGAATGAAGTGTGAAGTCTCGTTAATCTATAAATAACAAGTTACGTACCAGTAACCTATATATGACTATTTACGTACCATTCATAACTGGATACATATACGAATATAGATTTGATCTTATTCATTAGTTTATCGCAAAATCCCACACCACCATGACGAATAGTATAAGAAGAGTTCGCTTCACATCGTCATTAATTAAAACATGAGTGGACGAATTAGAAATCACCGGTAAGACGCAAGACAACATCGTCATTACTTAATTTTAACACTGCCTATATATTCGATGATAATATTTTAACACATAGTGTGTAAAGAGATTGATGTGTTTATGTCGTTTCATGGACAGAGCCGGTCATATAGCTAGGTTGTAATACATTGATTTGGGAGATTTTGTTCTGATCAGACTTGTAACCCGAACTTGAATGCCGGTTTTCCGGGATGATTTTAATGTATTACTACAACCAAGCTGGTCCTATAAGTGTAGACAGCTATAAGCAAAAATATAAAAAATGACCACCTTTTCAAAAATAAATAGAAGAAATGTGGTTTAAAGGTCTCTCAAACCTTTGTTGCCCCTGCCAAGACCGTGTACGGAGCATTCACCAGTACGTTAAAGCAATATTTTGAAAATTGTGGCCAAAAATTATTAATAAATGTGTCGGCCGGAAATTCATGCTTGTTACTTGGTCCAAGGCCGGCTCTGCTCGTGGAGGAAACATGTATCACGCAATTCAGGTACACACTTTTAGGTTTGGTTGGTTTCAAAGGTCAATTTCAAGGTTTATTCTTTCAGCGTCGGAGAGATTTATGGCAATCTTATAACACCAACCGTAAGGCATATGCTCCCATAGTTTTTGATCACACCAATGACTGAAACAGACTTGGGAAGATGATAAAGAAATTATACACAGTCAATCTCTAGGATACAGCCAGAACTAAGGATTAGCAAATTAAGGTGGAAGCGATGTTACTAAGTATCTTGTTCCTAAGTATATGTGCAATAATCAATCAACTTTGACTGTTTAAAACTTCTTTTGTTGCACATATGGTTGTAAAACAACGATTATCTTTAAGACAAGTAATAATCTGCTCTTTGAACTCCACTTTCTATGCTTTATTTTGCAACTAAGATCTTTGTAACATGATCTTTCCATTAACAAGAGTATAGTAGGCAAAATGAATAACAAGCATCAAAATCCAAGAGATGAGAAGTTCATAGCGGCAGAGAACACATGAGACAATTCATCCAAAATACTAATTAAATAAAAAGCTAAATGTTTTCAGAAATCTTTCACCATGAGACTTTGCAAGGCACAAACTTGACGCTTATTGTCCGCAGTGTATATAACGGCCAGCAACTAGGAATACGAATAGACCGAATACCTCCGCCGAGCTGCACATAGTTGGTTGGCCTAAGTACCTTAGATTCATAAGCCCAGCCCCCAGGGACCTACAGAAAATTAAAGTAACAAATGATTATCTATCGAGAATGTTTTCACACTATAAAGAGCATTCCTAGGTGTCGTAGACATCTAACTTAAAGATGCCAAGACTCCAGACTTTATCATTCTCTCCAGCTCACAAATAAACACAACAAGTGAAAACCATCATCACTGAAGCTTTTGACACAAACTATTGCTTAACATTCTCTAACATGGTGGTGGTGACATAAATGCATATAAGACTGAGCTTGAAAGTATGTTTTCAACAAGAAAAATCAAACAATGTTCTTTCCAGTTTCTCATCAGAAAATATTTCATTACAAGCTTGAAAAATATGTTACCTTGAATATAGTCGCCTCGTAAGTTCCAAAAACATCACCTGAGGATATATATACACAAGATTTCAAATAAATAAGGGTTTCCAGAGTGGAAAAAGAAAATGAAGGGGGAGGGAAAAGTTTACCTACAACGCCGCCAAGTGCGCCGCCCACGGCAGCGATTCTACTCAAACAACTATTTTCTCTCGCCATCTTTCAACAGTTTTTTTTTTTTGTTTTTGAGAATTTTCAGACAACTTCTTTGCTGTGTGTTTCTGTCGGTAAATAATTTTACGCTTGTCCTCGCCGCTTTTAAAGTTTTTTATTTCCTTGGAGATAAAGGCCAACAGTCATCGACCTCGTATAGAACCAGTTTAAACCGCAGCCCTGCAAGCCCGGTTCATTTGGTTTAACTGAATTAATTACGGTTCAGATCTAAACTAATCGAATCGAATTAACTGGCCTTTATCGCAAATTCGCCCCAAATATGATAAAACTGTAATCTGCTTCAAGAAGATCATTGGCATGATCCGTGGCGGGTGCTGGTCATATGTATGCTTCTTAACAAAACTTCTGGTGCACAGGTTTGTCGTCACTCTTCTATCTCTCTCTCTCCATATCTTTGCTGAGCTTATATTGTTTAGGAGCATCTCAGACCAAATTAGTTAAGTTTTGCCATTTGCTTGTTGCATACCTTTTCAATCAGTTTGACAGCAATTAGTACATGAATGAGACAAGTCAAAAGGAAGTAGATGCAAGTATTTGGTTTGCTGAGTGATTGATTGATCCATGAATGGAACTGCTTGCTCTTGTTGAATGCAGTTTGAAGTAACCTATAATGGGAAGTGGGATTGTATAAGACCTGATGATCATATGCTAAACTATTACCGGGGAGTCCTTAGGATTCGTTATATGTTATGAGTTGGGTTACAAGTATATATTGTGCTCTGTTTTTTTTGGTGTTGTCAATGTTGAAAAGTTGTAAATGATAGAGATCTTGTCATAGAGTTTGTTTAAACTTTTAATGTGTTTTGGTTTGGAATCATATTATCAACGGAAAAAACTTCTGTTGACCAGAAAAGGTAGCAAATAAATGCGTGTACAGTAAGTTAGGTTTATATTCAACACAATTAAATTTAACGCGGAGAAAATCCGAACTAATCAAAACTTTTTGTATTTGATGTAATTTGGTATCATTGATTTATTAGCACATGCAATAATCAGAACGTTTAATTTGGTGTTATCATTGAAATTGTGGTTCTAAATAAAGACATTTGTGACGTGTTTTGCCAAAACTAATCAAGAAGTAGTAAATAAATAAATATCGTAATAATGGGTGATAATATGACATGTCAAATTGTCAATTACAAAAATTTCAGAAAAAAAATTGGAAAATAAATCTCATTGTGTTCTTCCTCTCATCTCATCTGGGCCGACAAATAAAAACACACCTAATCATAGGCTTCTCCATCTCCTTTGTTTGGAGGATGATGTAATTTCTCAGATCATTTCTCCAAATCCTTTCGAAACTTTGTTTTGTTTTCTTTGTTTTCGGTTTTCTTCTCCTCGTGTTATTATTCAAACATAAACTGTCTCTCGGTCTTCCACAAAATAAAATAATAATAATTCAGCTGATCTATAGAGCTTTTAGGTTCTTCCAAGAAACTGAACATTGAAGGAAGGCCTTGCTGAGTTTGGATTTTCGTAGTTGTCCCTTGTTTACGGTATCCTCGACGAATCCTTTATAAACTTTTCATTGGTGAAGTCAAGTTATTTTTTAATCGTTTTTTTTTATTCAGATTTCGTTGTTTGACAATGCAATGGCTCTTCAGGGGATGTCATGATTTGTGGAAAATCTTTCGGACAAAACCTGTTTGAATGCCCCACTTTTTGTCTGAACATCTTCTCATTGTCACGGCTAAGTCGAAATGTCTCTCGGCCAAGAACATGACAATCCCTTTGCAGTTCTGGTAACCAGCACAAACCCATTAATATTACAATGTTTTTATGATTTAAAACGGTTTCAAATGTGTCTTTGTGGTTTTTAGGGTCGCATGCTTGCTTATATGACCTGTTATGTTTAGGCATCAAACGAGACTCTGAAAATGCTTTTCAGACATCTTCTTCTGGAATAATAATACCTAAAACTTTTCTAAGTTAAGGATGTAGATGCTGATTATGCTGGTGTTATTAGAGACAAGTCTCTTCTCATGTCATGGTTTTGACATTTTCAGATCCCGAGCTCGGTTAAGAGAAAGTTTGCTGAAACAACGCGAATAAATATTGTGGCCTGTGGATCTCCTGCTAATATGGGTACGTTGATCGCTTT